>NC_090245.1:110801880-110819380 GCF_037325665.1 Littorina saxatilis
ATAATATATATTTTTTAAATTGCTTTATCTTGTTTTTACATTTGTTTGCACTGATTGTTGATCCACGTTTATGCATTGCAGAAAGCACCACAATGACTTGTTTCATATCAACATTAGACGTCACCGTATCAGTTCGCTTTTAAAATCTCGTATTGAATTCAGTTTAATATCCTTGTATAGCTTTTCAACATCGAATACCTAATCAAAGAAACGCAAAGAGATACAGAAAGAAAATAGCAGCAGAGAATGGAAGAAATAGACGGATACATGAGTCAGATGAATAAATAAATGTATATATAGATAAAAAGATTTATACATAATACAAATAGTTGAATGAATAAGAAGATGCATAAGTAGATAGATCGATTTATAGTATAACAAATACATACATATTCAGGAAGCGAGGTTTCTAACAATTGAGCATTGAAACAAAACGGAAAGGTGATTCTCTCTTTAAACGCAGCTTGTGTAGACAGAAGATAGAGCCTTCAACGGTCTGACAAACACATCAGATATGTAACCTTGTGTGCACCCGACCAACCCTCGTATGTAGTGATTGCACAGTGTTTGGGCTACACCCTCTCATCCCTTCGTCTCCACCCCCTCCCCCCCACCCCTTTCACATCGTCCTCCCTTCCCCCCCCCCCCCCACCCCTTCCCCTGTCTTTACCGATGCTACCTTCCTGTTTCTCTCCATCCTTCGAAAAAAAGCATGTTGCCTGAATATTATCCGAGAAGAGGAAGCAGCTTATTTCTTCAGAAGCGTGATTTGTTGCCATATTTCAGCCGCTGCAGCTGGCCCATTCTGCAAAAATGCAGTACCCCTGCGCCATCGACGAACCGAGCCAAACCGCTGCGGCTGCAGAAAGAGAGAGAGAGAGAGAGAGAGAGAGAGAGAGAGAGAGAGAGAGAGAGAGAGAGAGAGAGAGAGAGAGGGGGGGGGGAGAGAGGGAGGCAGAGGAGGCAGAGAGAGAGAGAGAGAGAGAGAGAGAGCGAGAGAGAGAGTGGGAGAGAGAGAGAGTGGGAGAGAGAGATAAAGAGAGAGAGATATATGAAGAGAGAGAGAGAGATAAAGAGAAAGATATATATCAAGAGAGAGAGAGAGAGATATATATAAAGAGAGAGAGAGAGAGAGAGAGAGAGAGAGAGAGACAGTCTGATCAGTGTTCCCGATCACTACATCACCGGAGCGACACATACTTGCCCACAGAAGCGACGGGTATAAACGCATGTTAGCTTCAGCTATGAAAATAGCCTCGAAGAAGAGATTTGAAATTTCTTGCAAAAAAATGTCTAAGATGGCCATAAAAGGGAAATCAAATAAAAGAAACTTAAACAAAAACAAGTACATACATAACTAATGAAGCACGCACCAAACAAAGCAACTACCACATAAACAGACATTCAGACAAGCAAATCAAACATAGCGGTACACGTACTGACCACACAAGACAAATCATGGACATCCCTGTTCCCCTCTTGCTAGCGCACCAAGCAGAGGGACCAGCAAAAAATATCATCATTTTTGTGGTGTCTCGACATCTCTGTGCCTTTCTTTATTGTTTGGAACACCAAGCCGAGAGACCAGCAAAGCATCATCATTATACTGGTGTCTCGACATCTCTGTGCCTGTCTTTATTGTTTGGAACACCAAGCCGAGAGACCAGCAAAGCATCATCATTATACTGGTGTCTCGACATCTCTGTGCCTGTCTTTATTGTTTGGAACACCAAGCCGAGAGACCAGCAAAGCATCATCATTATACTGGTGTCTCGACATCTCTGTGCCTGTCTTTATTGTTTGGAACACCAAGCCGAGAGACCAGCAAAGCATCATCATTATACTGGTGTCTCGACATCTCTGTGCCTTTCTTTATTGTTTGGAACACCAAGCCGAGAGACCAGCAAAGCATCATCATTATACTGGTGTCTCGGCATCTCTGTGCCTTTCTTTATTGTTTGGAACACCAAGCCGAGAGACCAGCAAAGCATCATCATTATACTGGTGTCTCGGCATCTCTGTGCCTTTCTGTATTGTTTGGAACACCAAGCCGAGAGACCAGCAAAGCATCATCATTATACTGGTGTCTCGGCATCTCTGTGCCTTTCTTTATTGTTTGGAACACCAAGCCGAGAGACCAGCAAAGCATCATCATTATACTGGTGTCTCGACATCTCTGTGCCTTTCTTTATTGTTTGGAACACCAAGCCGAGAGACCAGCAAAGCATCATCATTATACTGGTGTCTCGACATCTCTGTGCCTTTCTTTATTGTTTGGAACACCAAGCCGAGAGACCAGCAAAGCATCATCATTATACTGGTGTCTCGGCATCTCTGTGCCTTTCTTTATTGTTTGGAACACCAAGCCGAGAGACCAGCAAAGCATCATCATTATACTGGTGTCTCGACATCTCTGTGCCTTTCTTTATTGTTTGGAACACCAAGCCGAGAGACCAGCAAAGCATCATCATTATACTGGTGTCTCGGCATCTCTGTGCCTTTCTTGCTGGGCACACCGAGCCGAGAGACCAGCAAAAAAACACGTATATATATATATATATACAGCATGACTTCCCTTCTTTGTCTCTGTTAATCTAGGGAGAAAATATCCAGCGATATTTTTCTGTGGGCCTAAAGTTCGGCCATGACCTAGGCAAAATAACTTGCGCAGCCGCAGAAACAAGAAAATGGAAATCTTTTATGAAATGATTGGGAGCCACGCAAATTTGACCTCTTGATTCCGACCATGAACCGGCTGTTGATAATCTGGAAGGTCGTACCAGAAATGCAGATTTATCTCTGGCCGATTCATAGATTCAACTTACAAACTGCGACCTCATCTGTGAACTCTTTTATTCTAAAGCCTTATGGCTCGTTTCGACAAGCATTAAACGGATGAAATTAACCACATGCAGTTTATTCTTCAGAAAAATGCACACAAAAAATGGGTTGGGTTAGGTGATTTGTACATAAACGTCTTCCTCACGATAGATCCGCTGATTTGTCTTATGAAGCCGTCATCAACACGAACACAATTATTGCAGAAGCAAACTCTGTACCCACACGACCGAGACACAAGACTGATTATTTCACAGCTGCAATGTGAATAGAGAACAAAGACGTTTTGGGTAAGCTTACTTCACTGACAAGCTTTTTTTGCGTGTAACTTTGTCATGACGTCTTTTTGTGACCACAGTATACGCGACAATTTGTTCGCTTCCGGTGTCATTTTAGGGGAACATGTCAATACGTCCCAATACCATTACGTCCCAGTATCATTACGTCCCAGTACCATTACGTCCCAGTACCATTGCGTCCCAGTACCATTGCGTCCCAATACCATTGGGTCCCAGTACCATTGCGTCCCAGTACCATTACGTCCCAATACAATTACGTGCCATTGCGTCCCCGTACCATTAGGTCCCAATACTAGTGAATTTAATGTCTGAGATGTTACTGTAGCAGTGTAGCGACACGTTTTGTAATAAAAGTGCGTTTTGTAATAAATGTATTACAAATCGTGTTCGGATTACACAATTTTTATTACAAAACGCGTTCAACACGATTTGTAATAAAAATTGTGTCGGTACATAGCAGTATTTCACAAATAAAAATAAAATAAAAAGATGTGTACCGGTTAGTCGAGATGAGGTGAAGTGGGAAAAAAATAAAAATAAATAAATAACTGTTTGATCATGGGAGAAAAAAAATCCTTCACGATATAATCAGAAACTGTAAAGGATATTGCATGTCAGTTTGTTTGTTTTGAGGCGCTCCTTGCTTTCCTTACAGGTTTTCTGAGGTAACCATGTTCTTTCTTTTAAAATGAACTGAAGCACGCTAACCTAAACCGAAGTGTAAAATTAATATATGCTTTAGCGGTGCTCGACACAAAGAAAAATACCGAAACAGTACAGTACACCGCTTTGTATTCCACTGTATGTAATCGAGCATGACATGACTGTAGGCTTATTTACTGAGTAGACGATGTTTAATTAAACCCGTTTCTGAGAAAAGCTAGACTGACTGTCCAGTCATCGAACCTTCAGCACATAGACACCGAGACACACAGATAGCGAAACCCATACACGCACAAATGTAGACACAGACACCTACATACATACGTGCATAACACACACACACACACACACACACACACACACACACACACACACACACACACACACACACACAAAAACACACACACGCGCGCGCGCGCGCAAGAATATACATACATGCACAATCAGTGACATAGACTAGTTCTACATGGGACGATGTTTCAATAACAAATCATTTCATTTTTCTTCCTGTTTAATGACTGAACAAACACAACCGTATCTTTAAATATCAACAACTGCATATTCTGGTAAAATCCTGGTTCGTATGTACATGTTTAACATTTAACATATTACTCTGCAACCCTCCTGCGATCAAAATTCCTTTTCGATTCATAAATCGAAGACACTTGAATTAAATATTATTGGGCGAGAAACTGTTATGTTACTTTACATTATAAACAGGTACTGTAAGTAACACACGCCTAAAAAAAAACAAGTCGCGTAAGGCGAAAATACAATATTTAGTCAAGTAGCTGCCATTTTTCAGCAAGACCGTATGCTCGTAGCATCGTCAGTCCACCGCTCATGGCAAAGGCAGTGAAATTGACAAGAAGAGCGGGGTAGTAGTTGCGCTAAGAAGGAGAGCACGCTTTTCTGTACCTCTCTTTGTTTTAACTTTCTGAGCGTGTTTTTAATCCAAACATATCATATCTATATGTTTTTGGAATCAGGAACCGACAAGGAATAAGATGAAAGTGTTTTTAAATTGATTTGGACAATTTAATTTTGATAATAATTTTTATATATTTAATTTTCAGAGCTTGTTTTTAATCCGAATATAACATATTTATATGTTTTTGGAATCAGCAAATGATGGAGAATAAGATAAACGTAAATTTGGATCGTTTTATAAATTTTTATTTTTTTTACAATTTTCCGATTTTTAATGACCAAAGTCATTAATTAATTTTTAAGCCACCAAGCTGAAATGCAATACCGAACCCCGGGCTTCGTCGAAGATTACTTGACCAAAATTTCAACCAATTTGGTTGAAAAATGAGGGCGTGACAGTGCCGCCTCAACTTTCACGAAAAGCCGGATATGACGTCATCAAAGACATTTATCAAAAAAATGAAAAAAACGTTCGGGGATTTCATACCCAGGAACTCTCATGTCAAATTTCATAAAGATCGGTCCAGTAGTTTAGTCTGAATCGCTCTACACACACACACACACGCACACACGCACACACGCACACACACACACACGCACATACACCACGACCCTCGTTTCGATTCCCCCTCGATGTTAAAATATTTAGTCAAAACTTGACTAAATATAAAAAGGAACATTATAAAGGCCTTCAACTAGCTGTTCTTTTTTTCTTCTCCACGATCATCATCATTATCATCATCTCCACAATCATCATCATTATCATCATCTCGTCGTCGTCATCATCATCATCATCAACAACAACAACCAACAACAACAACAACAACATTTTTATTTTACAAAACACAATAGAAAAGAGAAAAACATAAATGTGTCAAGTAAGTGCATATACAGGCTTCAACATTATTGCTACGTAAATTTATGCAATCTTGAAGCTTGAAATTACTCGGATAATATAAGGTAAGATACTCCGTACTTATAAAATCCACTGTTCATTTTCATCCTTTCGCTGACCTACTCTGTCGTACAATATCCATGCCACACACACACACACACATACACACACAGACACAGACACACAGACACACACACACACACACACACACACACACACACACACACACACACACACACACACTGCCCACCGCAGCGTTCAAGCATTGCTCAAGTAACAATTGTGTTGGGACGTAATGGTACGGGGACGTAATGGGATTCCTTTATGGGACGTATCGAGATGCAATTTTCTTGGGACCTATCGACACGCAATTTTGTTGGGACGCAATGGTACGGGACGCAATGGCACTGGGACCCAATGGTATTGGGACCCAATGGGATTGCTTAATGGGACGCAATGAGACTGCATTTTTTTGGGGACGCAATGGTACTGGGACACAATGGTACTGGGACGTATTGGCATGACCCCCATTTTAGACTGGAAAGCAACTCAAAAGAAGGAGCTAAGCCTGTGTCTTGAAACAGCTGAAGCACTCTTTTGGATTGCCGTTTCAATGTTAACAAAAAAGTTAAAGAAAAAAACCAAGGTTCAGTTGCGAACTGACAGCGGATTGAGCATTTATTCCTGTTGATGAAGGTAGGGGAAGGGAGGGCAAGTCGACCCCCTCGGGTATGTCGTCCCCCCTCGATTTTGAGAACATGACACTGCAGGGGTGATTATCATCGATTTCATAAGCCAGAGTTACCCAACCTGAATCAGTTGAAGAAAAAAAAATGTCGAAAAAAACGGGCCCAGCAAAGCGGTAAGTCTTTGTCAATTTTGATGGTTTCCACTCTAAAATTGTTGCACGAAAAAAAACCACAGTCAGTGCATGGGAGCCGCTGATTCGTAAAATGCACCAGATCTGCAAAAAAGCTTTGGCTTTCATAACAACTAGTCGAAAGTTATAGATCTCAGGCTATCCCAGGAACAATGGTAAATAGCAATGTTCAGCGAGTACCATGATCGGGTAATTCGTCCCCCCCTAGTAGTAGGCCTATTAAACTATTTCACGTTCACGCAACCTGAAATGGGCGACACAAATCAATTACAAGTCCAATTTGTAAATATATTTTCCCATTTGCTTCGCTTTGAATCAGAGCAACTAATAAGTATAGATGTTTGAACATCTATCCCTTCAAATACTCACCCTCCCTGCATAGCCAAGACGTCGATCGACTTCTGACGTAGGCCGACTCATTATGACGTCATTCTCACTTCCGATTAACAAAACTGACACAGAAAAGTTACTTCAGTCAATTTCATATGTCGATGATGCTATTGGGTAATATGAACAACCTTTTCCACCTGGACGAATTACCCGCCCCCCATGGACGATGTACCTCTTCTGAAGACTTCGTGTTTGGTACAATTTGCAATCCCAGCATGCAATGCGCGGATTTTCTCGCGACGCGAGATTTGCTCTCGCCTGAGACTCCAAAAGGGTGTATTATACTGGTGTCTCGGCATCTCTGACTCTGTGCCTTATTGCTTGGAACACCAAGCCGAGAGACCAGCAAAACATCCGCAGAATTGTACTGGTGTATCCGCATTCCTGTGCCTTTCTTGCCTGGCTCTTCATGCCGAGAGACCAGCAAAACATCACAGCTGACATTTGTGTCTCGGCATCTCTGTGCCTTTCTTTGCTGGGCACACCGAGACCAGAGACCGCCAAGACACACAGCAGGTACTGCAGGGCCCGGTGTCTCGGGCAAATTTCATTTCGGCGTCCTTGTTTCCATCACCCACAGACAGGGCCCGGGCGGCCAGCGGTTTTAATTTCTCGCTGCCTGCTCTCTGGGTCAGCGTGGTGACAGCTTTGCGGCCAGTTGGTCAGTGGCAATAACCGCACACTCTTCCTTCTCTCGCCGCCATCTTGACCCACACAACATTAACAACGTCCTGATTCTTCTGTGTGTGTGCCGGAGTGTGTGTGTGTGTGTGTGTGTGTGTGTGTGTGTGTGTGTGTGAGCGTGCGTGCCAGTGCGTGCGTGTGTGTGTATGTGTGTGTGTATATGTACGTGTGTGTGCGTGTGTGTGTGTGTGTGTGCGTGTGTGTGTGTGTGTACCCCCGTTTCCACAGGTTTGGTTGCCTAAATCACCATAAGGCAACCATCCACACGTGGATGGCAACCTAAACTCTGGATGACAACCTAATTGTGTGGATGGTCGCTTCATTTAACACCGTTAAATTGACTTTTTTGACGGAAAGAATGTCATAACAATGTTCAAAATGACATTCTTTCCGTCCTCTATAGGCGACGAAATAGGTCAAATTTTGTGCATTTTTTAGTGCAAAATTCTTCGATGCCGGAGCGAGTACTGCACCCAGTGCTGTTGTAGTGCAAGTGCACTAGAAAGGCACTACACCCAGTGCCGCCTCTTAGGTAACCATCCACACTTTAGGTATGTGTGTGTGTGTGTCTTGGGCTACTCTTTGACCTTGAATTGGATCTTCTTATGTAGCCAAGTGCACTTCGCTACCCTAAACACTCTAATCATCGCATAGCGAAACAGCCTTGTGTACAGTACAAACGGGGTCACCCACCCCATAGCAGACGATACGATGCTGCGCGCGCACCATTGCCGGCGCAAATTCTAATAAAATACCTTTCTTTATATATCTACCTAACTTCTATCTTTCAAAGTCCCTTTTATCTTTGATACGGTCCTAATTATATTTAGGTTTGCATAGAAGTCACTGATTAGGCTGGATGGCTGCATATTATTGTGTTATTTACGATAATGCTTCGAACTGACCAAAGCGTCACTCTGACCTTGACCGGTTTTCATGTATCATCGAGAGAAATTGATTCTCACAAACTCATATTTGTCTTTTCAATCATTGTTTTGTCATTTTTGTATCACTATTACATATCCCGTACCTATGTTGCATATGATTTTAGTTTGTTTATAAGGATTTGGTTGTAATGAGTGATGCTTGGTTCCTCTGCAAAGATTGCTAATTTATGCAGACAGGTACTCGCGCAGGAATTTAGCCGATTCCATTTACTTTCGGACTTTACCGCTTCGTACTAAGTCAATGTATAATTTTCCCCCAAGTAACGCATATCATGATGTTTGTCTCGGGTTCTTCTTTTTATCTGTATGATTTATGAGTTTGTCCATTATTCCAGTTTAGAGAGTTTTGTAATTTTCCGCACTGAAGTTGGTTCAGTGCCTTCACTAGGACCATTGTTTTTGCATCCTACTAAATAAATATAAGTTTTTACGAAATGTGATCTATTGCAATAGAAAGCTAAAGGTCGTAGCTTTAATTTGATGTATTGTTTGTTATGATTGGTTATGTATTTGTTTAAATAACGTAGGGTAAAGCAAGTGTAAGAAACACAGATTCCGTGTTTCTGGCCGTATTCAGTCCGATTTTCATCACCGCCGGACGGTGCTTTCTGTGCAGTCCGCGCCGGGGCTATAAGTATAGGCCGGACACCGGCATAAGCATGCATTCGCTCCTAGCAGCTGAACACGACACTACACTTGCTTTGCTGTCTACGGGTTTCGCCTTCGGCCTCTACGTTTCCTTGCATTGTTTTCTTGAATAAAAAGTTGAAACAAGACGCTTGGACTTGGGCTTCGTGTATCTACTACTACCCTTCCACTCCTCCACTACATTTGGCGCTGCGAGCAGGGTACAGAAGCATCAACTGAAAGAAGACAGTACAGGCAAACATGGCGGACGAGGCAAACACCCCCAACCTGCGGCTCTGCAAGCTGAGGCGTTTCACCGGCGAGGGCGACTGCGCCGAGACTTTTATTCAGGAGGCCAAGCTGATCCTGCAGCTACAGACGGTCCCTGCACTTGCTGCAGCGGCATGGATCCTTGGAGCGCTGGACGGAAGGGCTCGACAGGAGGTCATCAGGCGACCAGCAGCTGAGGTCAACACGCCGGCCAAAATTTACGCCATCTTGGAGCAGACGTGGGGCGACCAGCGAGATAGTGTCGCGCTGGCTGCCGCCTTCCACAGGCGACAACAAGGTCTCGGCGAGTCCGTTAGCGAGTACGCCAGCCACCTACGCGCTGTGTGGGCCAAGACCAATGCTGCCGAGGCCAACACACTGAACGACAATACACTGCGCAAGACCTTCGCCACAGGACTCCACCCACAATCCCTGAAGCGTGACATGTGCCGCTCCCTGCGAGAAAAGCCGGCCGCCACCTTCGACGAAGTGTTATTTTGCGGTTGTGTGACCGTGATGGAACTGTGTGGTGCCCATTTGGTGAGTGTGACTATAGCCCTTATTCAACGGTCTGTGTATGACGGTGTAGAGAGCCTACAGGACCCAGCCAGTTATGATTGGTTATGTATTTGTTACAGTCAAAACGGGAAATCAGTCATTACGGGTAATGACTAAAAGTTTTAGTCATTTCCGGAAATGACGGTTTTGATCAGTCATTACTGGAAATGCCTAAAATCTTTAGTCATTACCCGTAAATGACTAAAAATATGCTCTAGACATTACCAGTAATGACTGAACATGAACTAAATGTTCTGAGATGAATCCCATTATTACAAAAATTGTGAGTCTTCATAGTTTGCTCCCCCACAATCATCTAATTTTTATCCAATTATGCATGATATTGTGTTTCCATACAATATTTAACATAAGTCAATATTAAACTTAGTAATAATTCAAAAATCAAGCAAAAACACATTAAATTTATTTGGTTGTAAAGGCTATAAAACACACAGAGTGGTAGACACGAAGGTTGCACCCGTGTGTGCGAAAGCCAATTGCTATAAAACGCGCACTAAATGCGTGTACTTCTCAGATCGGCCAATAGAAATGCTATATAGAACGCACTCCCTTCGCCATAAAGCGCTCAAACCCCGAACCGCATAATCTCTCAATCTATTCGCAACTCTGATGTTAAACATTTGTCAATCTTTTATTTCAAATACACATTAGATAAAATGAACAGAAATTTGGAATAAAGAAAAGATAAAATGAACAGAAATTTAAAGAAAATGGAATTATCTCTCTCTCTGTCTTTGTCTGTGTCTCTCTCTGTCTGTGCCTCTCTCTCTCTCTCTCTTTGTCTCTCTCTCTCTGCCTGTCTGTCTGTCTCTCTCTCTGTCTCTGTCTCTCTCTCTCTCTCTCTCTCTCTCTCTCTCTCTCTTTCTCTCTCCCTCCCCCTGTCAATACCCCTTGCAACTAAACCGTCTTGAACACACACTTTGACGCTGTAATGACAAATACACATTCGATAAATTGAACAGAAATCTGGAGTAAAATAGAATAAATCAATGGAAAATTGAAGTAAATGACACACACACACACACACACACACACACACACACACACACACACACACACACACACACACACACGCACGCACACACACACACACACACACACACACACATTTCATTTGTTGTGGCAGTTCAGGCTTTGGTGGCAGCGACTGTTGCATTTTATCTTTGATTTGTAGCACTTGCACCTGTTAGTGCGACACTTTTTTGTTCCTGCACAGTTGCACTTGATATAACCCTGCCCACCACTCTGTGATCCGCGAATAACTGTTTCTCGCAGGCTCAGGATTGTGTCACAGTTAAGGTCTGCCGTATCCAGGAGTTTTTGTGGACATAGTTCAAACCCACTCCTTTCATACGAACCTTTTAGAATCCCATGTTTTGTTGCAAGAGTGTACGTGTTGTTATCTCGCCTTTTAGTCATTTCCGGAAATGACGGTTTTGATCAGTCATTACTGGAAATGCCTAAAATCTTTAGTCATTACCCGTAAATGACTAAAAATATGCTCTAGACATTACCAGTAATGACTGAACATGAACTAGCAGTCAGGCAATAAGGGTAAAAAATATTCACAAAGTTTAGTCATTTACGGGTAATGCCTAAAGATTTTAGGCAATTCCGGTAATGACTGATCAAATCAGTCATTTCCGGAAACGACTAAAACTTTTAGTCATTACCCGTAATGACTGATTTCCCGATTTGACTGTAACATATATACTGTACTCGAGTGGCTGTAGCGCGTGCAATCCCATTCTTAGCTAGTGTGACACGTCATATCGGACTTGACGGATACAGACTTGGGCTGGTGACGTTAGCCATGTGGTCAGTATTACATAAGACTTTCCTCGGTGTTCGCGGCAGTGCAGTGACGCAAGTGTTGCGTCCACGAAGAGACTCGCAGGTGTGTTTACTGCCGGGTGTTTTGTTGCCGTTTAATTTGTTGATGTTTGATAATGTTCATTTTCATGTATGCTATGCCATGTTTCTTGCATTGGTATGATTGATATTGATTGTTGCGATTATTTGTCATGATGCTTTGAGTGGAATGTGTTGGCGGATGTTTGCGCTTATTGAAAGATTTTTTTTTGGCACAGGCAGATACTACAAATCTGATGGTAATTGCCACCTAGGGTTGAAAGTAATTTAGTGAATACTTGCTGACCTTCAAATAAGGCCCTGTATCATCACTTTCTTAATTGCTCTCTTAAGCGTAAACTAAGTTATGATTTACCTTGTTACCTTTAAATAGGCTTGGTACAGATCATTTGTAATGTTGGATGTCATTGCATTGTGTCAGGTGTATTGTACATGATGTATCATTTTAACAGTGTCAGGTAACTACGTCATTCATTAGTGAATCTGTCCATTTTGTAACTGTTACGTTTTTCACCTAAAATACGTCTTAAACACAGCCTTACTGTAAAGCCGTGAGCGAGAGTTTTTGTGAGTTTTAAGCTTGTGCATACAAGAGCGCACATTGAAAGAGAAACCCTATATTATCAACTAAACGGGTTGGTGGGGATGAAGGTTGCATTTTTGTATGGTAGTGTTGACATTGTGTTACTTTTTCTCAGTGGAGAAAATTGACTGTCAAGATGATTGAACCATATGTCTAAGTCATCTCATTCCCATTTTGTATTGCCATGGTTTGATAAATGTAGCAATGTTTTCCCATGAAATTCCTGATTGTTTGCACTTTTATGTTTTTGACGCAGTACTTTGATCATATGTGAGACACTTTGTAAAATGCAGGCCTCACTTTTGATTTAGCAAAGCTGGTACTGATCACGAGAACATGTTTTTGTAACTGTCGATTTTCTCAGTAACATATGTGAAAGTCATAGGCAAAGTTTTCGCAATTTTTCTCTTTTTGGATAATCTAAGATGGTTTGATAAATTCAGCCCTTAGGCTTTCCTGTTTTTCTTAAAATCAGCGCGGCCGCTGATATGTAAAAGAGTTGGGGGGGATGTAGCCAAGTGCACTTCGCTACCCTAAACACTCTAATCATCGCATAGCGAAACAGCCTTGTGTACAGTACAAACGGGGTCACCCACCCCATAGCAGACGATACGATGCTGCGCGCGCACCATTGCCGGCGCAAATTCTAATAAAATACCTTTCTTTATATATCTACCTAACTTCTATCTTTCAAAGTCCCTTTTATCTTTGATACGGTCCTAATTATATTTAGGTTTGCATAGAAGTCACTGATTAGGCTGGATGGCTGCATATTATTGTGTTATTTACGATAATGCTTCGAACTGACCAAAGCGTCACTCTGACCTTGACCGGTTTTCATGTATCATCGAGAGAAATTGATTCTCACAAACTCATATTTGTCTTTTCAATCATTGTTTTGTCATTTTTGTATCACTATTACATATCCCGTACCTATGTTGCATATGATTTTAGTTTGTTTATAAGGATTTGGTTGTAATGAGTGATGCTTGGTTCCTCTGCAAAGATTGCTAATTTATGCAGACAGGTACTCGCGCAGGAATTTAGCCGATTCCATTTACTTTCGGACTTTACCGCTTCGTACTAAGTCAATGTATAATTTTCCCCCAAGTAACGCATATCATGATGTTTGTCTAGGGTTCTTCTTTTTATCTGTATGATTTATGAGTTTGTCCATTATTCCAGTTTAGAGAGTTTTGTAATTTTCCGCACTGAAGTTGGTTCAGTGCCTTCACTAGGACCATTGTTTTTGCATCCTACTAAATAAATATAAGTTTGTTTTTACGAAATGTGATCTATTGCAATAGAAAGCTAAAGGTCGTAGCTTTTATTTGATGTATTGTTTGTTATGATTGGTTATGTATTTGTTTAAATAACGTAGGGTAAAGCAAGTGTAAGAAACACAGATTCCGTGTTTCTGGCCGTATTCAGTCCGATTTTCATCACCGCCGGACGGTGCTTTCTGTGCAGTCCGCGCCGGGGCTATAAGTATAGGCCGGACACCGGCATGAGCATGAGGGGGCCCGGGTAGCTCAGGTGGTAGAGCACTGGACTTGTGATCGAGAGGTCGCTGGTTCGAATCCGGGCCGGGACGGACACGGGTCAACTTTATGTGCAGACCCAGAGACGGTATCCATCTCCCACCCCCGTGTCACCACAATGGCACGTTAAAGATCTTGGTCATTCTACCATAAGTGCAGATGGCTGATACCACCTAAACACGCAAACATCAAAAAGCCGTGAGGGCGTAAAACTCGAATCGTATAAACCAATTCATGTCCAATATAGGCAATTAAGACCTGACGGACAATAAGCCCCTTAAAATTTACTTACGCATGAGCATGCATTTCGCTCCTAGCAGCTGAACACGACACTACACTTGCTTTGCTGTCTACGGGTTTCGCCTTCGGCCTCTACGTTTCCTTGCATTGTTTTCTTGAATAAAAAGTTGAAACAAGACGCTTGGACTTGGGCTTCGTGTATCTACTACCCTTCCACTCCTCCACTACACTTAGATGACCATTTGACCTTGCATTGGATCTTCCTAGATGACCATGTGACCTCAAGCAGTCTCGGGTCTTCCTTGCTACCTCAGCTCTTCCTAACATCATCTTATGTCTTGTCTTCGCTCTTCCTAAAGTAATCAGTTTGACCTTACCTCGGCTCTACCTAGCTTTTCTTTGATCTTGTCTTCGCTCTTCCTAAAGTAATCAGTCTGACCTTACCTCGGCTCTACCTAGCTTTTCTTTGATCTTGTCTTCGCTCTTCCTAACCTAAACTTTGACATTAATATGATATTCTGACGGTCCAAATACCACTAGAAAACAATTCTTTGAACCTATGTTTACATTGACACACGATTGTAGCTCGCTGTCCTAAAACAGGACGGTCCTATCTTACCGGTAACAGCCGCACGCAACATCCATCAAACACGACACGTGTATACAGCAGATTAACTAAACATCTTTCCTCATTCCACCAGCCATTCTCGCGGACACACAACCAGAGAAGCCAAGCGTGAATGCGTGTCAGAGCAAACTTCACGTTCTGTGGACTGAAGCGGAAAGAAGGGAGGTGATGGAGATATGTTTATTGGAATTCCACAGCCTTCTGCTTGTTTCTGGTGAAATGGCGCTGGCGGCCTCGTTGTCGTTGTCTCCCGATGCCGTTAGCTTTGCGTCACTCGGTCGCCTTTCTGAAATATTGGGGAATAGGTCGTTGCGATGGCTTGGGGTGGAAAGGGAGGGAAGAGAGAGAGAGAGAGAGAGAGAGAGAGAGAGAGAGAGAGAGAGAGAGAGACAGAGAGAGACAGAGAGAGACAGAGAGAGACAGAGAGAGAGAGAGAGACACATACACACACATACACACACACACACACACACACACACACACACACACACACACACACACACACACACACACAGTATTTGTGTTTTTCTTTTTTTGAAATACAGGCTTTAACCAAGTCAACGTCACACAAAGACTTGACGTCATTGGAGGATGCGTTTTGCGATTTTGCGATCTTGGATCTGACACTTTTGATTTGATTACCCAATGATTGATTAAGGATCTTGTGACGTCAAAAGGCTTAGGCGACATGCAGTGTTCAGAACGTTGCGGTTGTCTGATCGGTTGGAGCGCTTTAAAGATTTAATAAAGGTCAATCACGTAATTAAGTTTCTTTCGCCTTGGTTGTTGATTTGATTGGTTGCATATATATGTCGTGTTTCTTCTTTGCTCTGTGTGCTTCGTTGAAGAAATCGGAAAAAGGACACGACGACGAAGTGATCATCACACCGTTAAGCAGTTCTGCAGTGAGTTATTGTGGATATGCTTCGCATTAACAAAGAGAGATGTGTGCTTTTACTGTATTTTTAATGTGATGTGGCATGTGACATGTGTGTGCCTATTTGCTTGAGAGAGAGAGAGAGAGAGAGAGAGAGAGAGAGAGAAAGAGAGAGAGAGGAAGAGAGACAGAGACAGACAGAGGGAGACAGACAGAGAGATAGAGAGTGGCTGTGTGTGTGTGTGTGTGTGTGTGTGTGTGTGTGTGTGTGTGTGTGTGTGTGTGTGTGTGTGTGTGTGTACGCGTGCGTCTGTCTGTCCGTCTGTCTGTCTGCCTATCTGTTCGTCGGTCTCTGTCTCTTTCATTATTTTGTTTTTGTGTTTCCGTGCACTTGCATGTGGCAGTGTTCTGACGAGGGTATAGGTTCCTTTTTATATTTAGTCAAGTTTTGACTAAATATTTTAACATAGAGGGGGAATCGAGACGAGGGTCGTGGTGTATGTGTGTGTGTGTGTGTCTGTGTGTGTGTCTGTGTGTCTGTGCGTGTGTGTGTGTAGAGCGATTCAGACCAAACTACTGGACCGATCTTTATGACATTTGACATGAGAGTTCCTGGGAATGATATCCCCGGACATTCATATCCGGCTTTTTGTAAAAGTTGAGGCGGCACTGTCACACCCTTATTTTTCAATCAAATTGATTGAAATTTTTGTAAAGCAATCTTCGACAAAGGCCGGACTTCGGTATTGCATTTCAGCTTGGTGGCTTAAATGACTTTGGTCATTAAAAATCTGAAAATTGTAATAATTTTTGTTTTTATATAAAACGATCTAAATTTACGTTCATCTTATTCTACATCATTTCCTGATTCCAAAAACATATGAATATGTTATATTTGGATTAAAAACAAGCTCTGAAAATTAAAAATATAAAAATTATGATCAAAATTAAATTCCCGAAATCGATTTAAAAATAATTTCATCTTATTCCGTGTCGGTTCCTGATTCAAACAACATATATATATATATGATATGTTTGGATTAAAAACACGCTCAGAAAGTTAAAACGAAGAGAGGTACAGAAAAGCGTGCTATGCAGCACAGCGAAACCACTACCGCGCTGAACAGGCTCGTCAGTTTCACTCCGTTTTGCACAAGCGGCGGACTACGGTCATTGTGAAAAAAATGCAGTGCGTTCAGTTTCATTCTGTGAGTTCCACAGCTTGACTAAATGTAGTAATTTCGCCTAACGCGACTTGTTCTAGATTTGTTTTCCATGAATAGTCGTCTGGCGGACCTGAAACTTTGCCCATCTGTGTTCAAAAGCTTTTCTCTAAATTTCCCTTACCTTCGTTTCCTTGGTAACAAGACATTATCCCACACCCCTTGAACAGCAAAACATTCAGACGGCCAGTTTCGAGTTTCATTTAAATCCGTGATACAATTTCCTCTGCAGATTGCAGACCATGCTGCCACAATGTGTGCATCCACATTAACACAAAACTCAATTTCAGTTCTGAAGAAGCGCGAACGACGTTAGCCAGTAAAGCTGATTTACCAGAAATTCAACTCCAGAAAACTGTTTTCGGTTAGCAGTGTTGTTCTATACTGACTATAGTAACGGAAATAAATGAAAGTGAAATGGCGAAGAAGTGTACAAATTGAAATTGTGAGAAAAGGAACATATGGGGAGATGAATGTTAGTTAGTTGTTGTGTTAGTTAGTTAGTTAATTAGTTTGTAACTTACTTATTTACTT
>NC_090245.1:110824380-110856880 GCF_037325665.1 Littorina saxatilis
AGTTGCCTCACCAGACGACACGTACCTACGACGTGAATCGTGTCTGCCAATTAAAATGCATATATTTTGAAATAAGGGGAATCATAACATATTTCACTGTAAAGTGTCTCACTCTAATATCTTCTGGGTTCATGGTGTATTTGGTTAAGTGAATTGCAGATAAGGTTTTTTGAAAATGACAGCTATACATATATTTTATTAAAACTGAAACTGGTGGAGTGAAAAACAGACCTGTTTTGAAGAAGTCGTACTAAAATCATTTATGGCCTTGAACTTCACAGTTTGCGTGTTATCTTTTAAAGAAAACCCGTTTTCATCACTAACAATGACCTAATTTACACATACATATCGGTCGGTCATAGTCGCGTTTTTTTTAGAGAGGTAGTGTACAAAATGTCGTTTTGTACGTTTAAATTACATGTCCATTATTTTAGTCATATATCAATCAATAAGTAAATGCGCATACTTTTATTAAACGTTACTTTCACTTTAAGATCGCTTCTAACATTTAGTATAATTTCTGACAAATGCACGCTATGTAATAAATTGATAATATTATGGACGCCATGTGGTAAAACCGGAAGTTGAATTATTTTGCGATAGCAAAATCCTTTTACAATGATCACTTTCCTTTTATATTGAGCTGATCTTTAACGTTATGGGTAAAAATCTAACAGATTGAACCAAATTATCCTTTTTCAAGCCTGTGTATGTGTAAACTCTTTTTTGCTTCGACCCGGTTCGGTTTTCGGAGTTGATTCAGAATCATCCATTATTTATCTTATATGTCTGTTGTTGTCCTCGGTAAATTAACAATTGTTGATGTAAAATAATTCTAGCTGTGAGAATAAACAATTTTCAAGATGTTTTTGATTGCGGTTTCAACCAGGCGTTCTGTTAGCTATACATATCGATTGAGAAAATGTCATTTCCTGTTTTGTCGTCCGCATGTTATACAGATGTTGTTAAAAATAAAACTGTGTATACAAATTAGGCATTTTACTTGCTGTCTGATGGCAACAATCTTTAGCTTTCGTTTAAGGTATAATTTGCTTATATCCGTATGCAGTCAAGCGGTACATGACGTCTTTTTGTAACCTACCCCCTGCGTCATGGCTGCATTTTTGCAGAATATGGGTCATGTTACAAAAACGCTTCTCATTCTTAGGTGGTTGGGTTTAGCCATTTGTCGTTTACCGAACTGTGGCTGCAAATAAAACGAACTTTCCAAAAAACATAATATCTAATGTGACCACCAAAAGTAACCCTCCCACTATAGCCAGCCAGGTGACTATTTGTAGGTACTTTGAACACCATAGAATCATTGTGCGAAGTAATTTTGTCATCTTCAACCTCTTCCTTGCAAATAAGCGATCATTATGAAAATGCGTTAACATTTGACAGCATTTTTGCCCAACGAATGGTTGTGTGATGCGCCCGCAGCGTGTTGGCGTACATACATGTGCTGGTCACATCTCGCTTTCAGCCTTCACTGCCGGCTAGCCAAGCTGCTTGCAGCACCGGCGAAAAAGAGAGCAACCTTGCGTAAGTCTCTCCCTGCCAGTAACCCTCTCCACAACAAGTCCTATGCAAGCTTTAAAGCAACCCTCCACGAGGTGTTGGGTGGTAACTGGGGGCCTTATGTCCCCAGGCAGAATTGCAAGGGCGCGGAGGAGGTTTGGCCCCGAACATGCGGCATGCAGGTCCACCGGTGCGTGGATACGCCCTGGCGCCCATGAACCAAACCCCCAGGTATGGGTTACCTACAAAGACTCTACGTCCCAACGGCTGACCAGGCGGACGAGGAGAGTGTACTCCCAACGGCTGTAAAGGCGGAAGAAGACCCTTAGTCTCACATCTCAACGGTAAAACAGGCGGACGAGGAGCGGACGAGGAGCGGAGGAGGAGCTCTCAACGGCTGTTTTAGCGGATGAAGATGCCCCATGTTTTGCTGCTTTCACAAGCGCCGGGTTGGAAAGAATCGTCAGCCCTGACAGGCAGCTTTCCTAGCAGATGGACACTCGGAAGTCAAACCCGGCCAGATGAGGGCCGATAACCGTGTGAGGAAACTTGTCTAGGACAAGGAAAAGTCCAAAATCACACCCACGAAGGTCTACCGAAGACGGAAGACACTGACCTTCAGGGTGAGATGAGAACCGAGTGTCTACGCATCACCGACAAATATGGTTGTGTCTACATCATTGGTCGAACGCTGAAGAAGAAGAAGACAGCATTTTGAAAACTGTTGACGCTGTTTTCTCAGAATCGTTTTTTGAACACAAGCACCGTCAACGGAAACTATTTATCTGCGAGACTAATTGTTTAGTCTTCTTACTGTTAAAAAAAAATTCATCAGTAAGGATGTCTCTACACAGTAACAGAGATTTATGATTTATCGAGGAATCATTTTATAAAAACTTGTTTTTTTTCCCGAAATTTATGTTGTGTCTGTGATATCTACCCAGGGAAAAAATGTGTTCATTAATATGAACAAGTTGCTCTGTAACTGGATCTAGGGGCCTGTTTAGTGTGAAATTTAAATCTGATAATTTTTAATTATGCAAGCTGGTATATTTTGTACACGTATACTCGCGACATAAACACCACAACCGGCAACCCCCAGACTGGCATAAAACACAAAACCAAAACACTGCTGAGCAGTTTAAAGACAGTGGCAAGCCGCCATCAACAGCTGGGAACTGGAAGGGAAGCAGAGGAGGAGTTAAGGGAGAAGGGCACCCTCTACACACCAGCTGTTCCCCAGGACCCGAGAGCCAGCCAAGAGCTCTCGGCCAACTCTCCAGACTCTTCACCAATTCCACAGCAGTCTGAGATCGGTCGATCTTCCCTGCGAGTCTCCGATCGATGGCCGCCCCAAGAACCGTTGTTAAAGGATTTAACGAAGTCTTTACTTTTCCACTGAACGCGTTTTCCGATGGCTCGCGTCTTGCTCGACTGGCTTGGCTGCTTTCTGTTCGCTTTGATGGGAATGGTTGATTGTGGGTTGGCTGGTTGATGGCTTGATAGGTTGATGGTGCAGTTATGTGATTGACTGAATTAACCTTGGCTAATTTAAGCTCAATCTGTCGATGTTGACTGCTGTGTTGGTGATGCAGGTCCGTTACTGACGTGGTTGTCGTTTCATTGAGTAATTTGCTGCTTATAATCATGTTGACTTAATCTGTCTATGTAGACTGCTGTGTTGGTGATGCAGGTCCGTTACTGACGTGGTTGTCGTTTCATTGAGTAATTTGCTGCTTTTAATCCTGTTGACTGAATGTGGTATGTTGGCACACTGACTGGGGGAAGTTTGCCCTGTCCGTCTCTGGTTAAGGCCTCCTTCAGGTAGAATTCATATTGGCCATACATTGGCAAGAAATCTGGAAATTAATCTTACAGTGCAAGCTGCAAGCTAAGCAAAACCGCAATAGTATGAAGGAGACAGAAACAAAATGTGAAAACTCAAGAAATCTTCGCTTGACGAGAAAGAGTCAGAGAGGGAAATGGGCGGTAACAAATCAATCGGAATGTTCATCGACTGTTTCAGCGGTCACGAACTGTAAAGGTTGCACAACATTTATCCGATCCTTCAGTTAATACGTGCGATGTTAACTCCAATTTTGTCGTCGTGGAGCTTTTCACTCAATGATTGGCAAACTTGATAACAGTTAATATTTCATTCCATACTTCACGTTCATGTGACAAAACTGCCTACGTTTTCTCAGATTAGTTCCAACATCAACGCGGGCGCAGACGGTTTTATTTAGTCTCTGTCAAAGTAGGGCGTTAACGTAAATCAAATACAGCTTATCAAAGCTGACACTTATCACATAGTTTCGTACGAGGTTGACGTTGAGAATAATGTTTCTTGTATGAGTAAGTCTATCGTCTCCACATTTACTAATACAAATCCCATCATTCAATTTGTTGGCAGACCAAATTTATATCTAACGCTGGATCAGGAGAAGCTAGCGCTAAAACACAAACACATTTTTGCGAGGGAAAATGGCGTCGGCTATTTTTAGTCCAACTTTGATCGTATATTCTTTCTGTTTGCTTTACGCGAGGTCCCGCGGTTTGAAAAGGCTGATTGAAAACAAGTGAAACGGAAAGCAGCGACTGAGGGCAAGTATCAGAAAGGGTGGAGTGAAGACGTCTCGAAACACTCCAGCAAAATTAAAACTCGTCTGGAGCGGAACAGAGAGGCGGTAATGGCGGGCTGCGTCACACAGGGAAAACAAACGGGGATGAAAAGTGTCATCCACAAGGGCCCTCTGACGTTCGATGTTCGTCTCAGCCTTCAACCCGTCGGCCAATACTGCTACACCGCTTGTCTGCCGACCTGCCGTCATAGAGAGAGAGAGAGAGAGAGAGAGAGAGAGAGAGAGAGAGAGAGAGAGAGAGAGAGAGAGAGAGAGAGAGACAGAGAGAGAGAGACAGACAGACAGACAGACAGACAGAGACAGAGAGAGACAGACAGACAGACAGACAGAAAGAGACAGAGAGAGAGAGAGAGAGAGACAGTGAGAGAGACAGTGAGAGAGACAGAGATAGAGTGAGAGAGAGAGATGGCCCAAAACCTTAAACACTATAATATAATATGCAGAATGGCAAAAATGTTCAAGGTTAGCTGTCGCCACCACTACTACTAATACCATCACCACGATGACTATTACTACTACTGAAACAACTACTTGTACTGCTGCTGCTGCTGCTACTTCTACTTTGTGTACGTTACTGCTCCTGGTGTGTATTCCAACACTTGTTGTATTTTCCCATAACTGATCGTTATTTAAACCTTTTCCATTAAAAAAAAACCTGATATTTTGTAAAAGAGGTTGATTAATTTGTGAGCAGCTCCTAAGTGCGGGGAAACCTTTGTCAGCTAAGCAATAAGCAATATAATACCACAATTCTGCTTAATTTATTTTGTTTTCTAGCGATGCAATCTCTTCAAGAGTTGGAGAAAGAACTCCCTGGATTGAGACTAAGTGTCCCTAAATGCTTACTCAAATCATCACACCATTTCCAGTAAGACAATAACACACAACAACAACAACAACAACTTCGTTAATTTGTGAAAAAGAACCCACGATATAAACCTGAAATGTGAAATCAGTACTTCCATCAACTTTGAGGAAAGAAAACGACAAGCCCAACATCTGTTTGTCACTTGTGCACCTCCTCATATCTTGAACTGAAACAGAAGCTTTGGGCAAAAAGTGTACCACGTGATATAACACAATTTTGTTTTCTTTTTTAAATGATCGTGATGTTGCAAAAAACAATTTTGGGTTTTTTGCGAGAGCATGATTGTATAATGACTGCGCAGACCATTCCAGGATTTCGTTTACATTATGACGTTGCAAAATGCTCTTTGGGGTTTTTCACGATAACATGTACAATGACTACGCAGACCATTCCAAGTTTCCGCCATCTGCACAGTTAGCGTGGAGTACTTGCTCTCCCAAAGGTAAACAATGCAGGACCTGGCCAAATGCTAATCACACGCAGTGAAGGTTTGGGTCGGCACCTGAAAGCCTCTAATGAGACTGAGGTGTGCCAAATGCTAATCACACGCAGTGAGGGTTTGGGTCGGCACCTGAAAGCCTCTAATGAGACTGAGGTGTGCCAAATGCTAATCACACGCAGTGAGGGTTTGGGTCGGCACCTGAAAGCCTCTAATGAGGCTGAGGTGTGCCAAATGCGCGGAACATGGGGCTTTGAACGGCGTCTAAATGATCCCCCCCACCCCACCCCTTCCTGCCTCTCGCTCTAACCGAGACCAAAGCGGCCCCGGTGGCGCAGTCTTGGCGTCCACAATTGGCCGGCCGTCAGGAGGCGCTGCTTGGCGTGACAGAATGTCGATTAAGCCATGATGTAACAAGAGCAGCGGCCTGATCCAGACCTGTGGCACACGACTCGTTCACGTCCAGTCAGTATAGTCTGTGGCAGAAAGATGTGCCAAGAACACAGCGTGCAGGAGCAGAATTCGCAATGAGCGTTGGGAGTTGTTGAAAAGGATTTTGATCTGTCAGTTGTGATTCGTGCTGATTCCACTTGTTTTACAAAATCCCATTTTTGGTTTCCTTACTTAGAGGTCTTCTTCTTCTTCTTCTTCAGCGTTCGACGATGGCTGTGTCTAGATTCTTTGTCCCGTGATGTTGACGAAGTGGGCTGTCATTTTCAGGTCCTCAGTGCTGCCCCATAACTTAGAAGTCGATCGACCACTCATTGACTGAATTTACTGATCACTTTGCATTCCATTGGTGAAAACATTAATGCATGAACACAAATATTCAAAAAAATGTTCGTTTCAAGTAAATCCCAAGTGCCGTCGAGAACATTTGAGATATCTGGAATATGTTAAACGCGCCCAGCCGTCCCACGCAAACAAAAACGCTTTCAGAAAATGTCCACCGCCTGTCCGAAAGAACTACTAATCGCTCATCGGTTACACTAACCAGGTACAGCCGGTTCCCACCCCCGTCTAGCCACGGGACTCGCCTTTGTGCTAACTCCTGCTCAAGAGGGATGTCTGCGAGTGGAGAGTTATCCACCATAGTGACGTCAATCTGTCCCCACAGACCGCCATGGAAAGACGGGTCACAGGAATAACTTATCTGGGGTCAAAGTCTGCAAAGTCCCAGGACGACTATGATAGCTTACCGGCGGATCACGTGATGGCCTGTGGGGAATTTGATTGGTCAGTTTCCAGGCAACGTGGTATGGCTCGAGACCGTCTGAGGCTTATACCAAATGACGGGGTTTACCAATGGGTAAGAGTTTTATACGCGAGTGTGCGTGTAATCTGCTTACCCTTAATCTTATTCCTGCAGGATCAGCTTGAATTTGCATCATGTTCTATATGTTACAAGAATATGAGTCCCTTCGAACGTTTTCTAGCTTCGTGGTGTAAACAGGTTTCGTCTCTTCGTTGTGCAGAGAAGTTGAAATAAAGAAACTATTTTAAATGTACCTCTTAGTGATAGATTTAATATGATTTGATGACTGTTTGACCTTTGATCATAACTAGTGCTGTGAAAATGAGCTCTAGCTTTGTTGTGATGGTGTTGACACTATATTTTGCCCAATTGAGTCTAACTACCTGATGGCTAATCTACTGTGATACCTGTGATAACTGATGATGATTACTGTTATTGGTTTTATGTGTTTGGTTGGTCTCTTCTTTGGTAGTGCAATAGCGTTAATTGTGGCCATTTCTCCGAAAAGGGACCTTGTTGACAAATTTATCGATTTTGAGTTTTGGATTTTATTTGACAGACTGTTATATTTAGAACGTGATGTGAGAATTTCAGACCTTCAAATTTATTTTTCACGGAGTTATGACCCTTTTTTTGAGATACCCCCAAAATGACTTAAAATGGCCAAACTTTTAAAAACAAACTTTTGCCGGGAAATAGTAAGTTCAATCATCTGCCGTTATTACTTGTATGGTTTTAGGTCAAAATAATGTTTCATTCCAGAGTTATTGCCCTTTTTGTAACGTTATCCTAATTTTTACTTTTTCGTCTTTTTCTATCATTCTCTCCTCCCATGCAGAAGAAACAAGTCGCGTAAGGCGAAATTACTACATTTAGTCAAGCTGTGGAACTCACAGAATGAAACTGAACGCACTGCATTTTTTTTTACAATCACCGTAGTCCGCCGCTAGTGCAAAAGGCAGTGAAAGTGACGAGCCTGTTCAGCGCGGTAGCGGTTGCGCTGTGCTGCACAGCACACTTTACTGTACCTCTCTTCGTTTTAACTTTCTGAGCGTGTTTTTAATCCAAACATATCATATCTATATGTTTTTGGAATCAGGAACCGACAAGGAATAAGATGAAATTGTTTTTAAAACGATTTCGTAAACTTAATTTTAATCATAATTTTTATATTTTTAATTTTCAGAGCTTGTTTTTAATCCGAATATAACATATTTATATGTTTTTGGAATCAGAACATGATGAAGAATAAAATAAAAGTAATTTTCAATCGTTTTATAAAAAAATATTTTTAATTACAATTTTCAGATTTTTAATGACCAAAGTCATAAATTAATTTTTAAGCCTCCATGCTGAAATGCAATACTGAAGTCCGGCCTTCGTCGAAGATTGCTTGGCCAAAATTTCAATCAATTTGATTGAAAAATGAAGGTGTGACAGTGCCGCCTCAACTTTTACAAAAAGCCGGATATGACGTCATAAAAGACATTTATCGAAATAAAAAATCAAAAATCTGGGGATTTTATACCCAGGAACTCTCATGTAAAATTTCATAAAGATCGGTCCAGTAGTTTAGTCTGAATCGCTCTACACACACACACGCACAGACACACACACACATACACCACGACCCTCGTCTCGATTCCCAAAACTTGACTAAATGTAAAAACAATCAGCCATATGATTTTTTTTCTCGAATATTTCTTCTTCTTTCATACTACCTCTCCCCCCGCCATGTTCTATTCTTTCTTCACCCACGCACACACAAACACAAACTATTTGAGGCTGTCTGCTGAAAACAATACACACACACTTGTTGACTTGAAGTTGTGGTACTTCTAAATTTCATAACAAGGATTAATTGTTCAGTTTCCTTGGTAAATACAGCTTCCAGTTGTAGAAAGTAACATATGGTGCTGTGTGTCCTTGCACACGTGGGTCTGTCAGTCTGTCCATCACTTCACTGAATTGAAAATGTCATCCGTGCACTCTGCTATCGAACGTCTCCCTTTACTTTCAACAAACTGAAATGCCAATCAGGGTCGAACTTGATGTGGCCGACGATCAAGACATTTTCAAAATGGATTTGTGCTGTTCATTCACACACAAAACTGCATGCCTAAGTATTGATGCACCATGCCGAAGACTGAAGTTGCTACCCTCCTCTGTACCCCTGCCTCATTCGCAAGGTAGACGATTTGCTTCTCTGAAACAAAGGCAACCACAGAGTTGATCAACATATTATTTACTAACCACTATTTGCACAGCTCAAGTCTGGTTTTGGGTACCTGTCCACTTGCCATTTCTAAGCTGGTATGGTATGGTGACATTATCGAAAATGTAGTGTGTGTGTGTGTGTGTGTGTGTGTGTGTGTGTGTGTGTGTGTGTGTGTGTGTGTGTGTGTGTGTGTGTGTGTGTGTGTGTCTGTGTGTGTGTGTGTCTGTGTGTGTGTGTGTCTGTGTGTGTGCTTCTTTGTTGGAGAAAACAGCACATAAACACAAATATAACTGTATTGCTCCCCCCTTTTTGTTTTAAAGTACTGACAAATTGTAAAGTATTAATATGTCTTTACCTACTGAGCAAAGTCCCAAGGGTAAACCATGCTGATTTCCTTGGAACTGGAACCGGCTGGACATAATATTGCTGTTGCCCCATTCTGTCGAACACCTGCTTTGTGGCCAGGCACTTCTGTCTTTTGTTGTTGCACTGTCCGGTGAATTGCTGGACTTGTTTGCTGTTCCACGCCAGCAAACTGAGAGAAAGAGAGTAACATTGGTTAAATAAAAAAAAAGAGGAGTTTAAAAACATACTACACGTACACACATACCACCACCACCATCATCATCATCATCATCATCATCATCATCATCATCATCATCATCAAAATCATCATTGTCATCTCTCTTCCTCTATCTACCCCTCTTTCTCTCTCTCTCTCTCTCTCTCTCTCTCTCTCTCTCTCTCTCTCTCTCTCTCTCTCTCACACACACACACACACACACATACAGAAACCCTCACACACACACACACACACACACACACACACAAGCTGCGCGCGCGCGCACACACACACACAAAACACACACTGCAGTCTATATGGTAACTTACCTGAAATTGTAGCCTGTCATAGATCTAAGTGGAGACAGCAAACGGTAAGAGCAACAGGTTCTCATTTAGGATGTCTGGGCATTCAAACGATCAGGAAGAGGAAGACCTTGCTTCGCAATAGGCCTATGCTCTTGGAGAACTCTTTAACCGATTAGTAGTGTGCGTTGTCATCATGAACCTTTACAACACCATCGTGATCAAAGTAGATCTGCTTCGACTTCGGAGTCACAAAATAATGTCCGGGCGAAGTGCAACAAAATTATTCTGAATTAACAGCATTGACCTCGTCAACAAAATCGTTGTCTTATCCCAAAGTGACTTCTGTCAGCAGAACATTCCGTGTTCAACTGAGAAGACTGACTTGCCCTTCCACTATCAGAATTCACAGCTGCAAAGAACAGAATGCCCCAGTCAGTAACCACTGATCTAAATTCAGTAACTTTAGCAAGGGAAGCAACTAAAGATGTAAACGGGGAGTAACTGTTCTTCATCGGGCAACTGCATTTGTCGTCTGCTTCGTACAGTGCTACGGTCGCGTGAAAGTCAGATCTACCTGAACTATGCATTTTGATCCGTCTAGTGAAATGTAGCTGTGTGATGATTTGGCTACATCACTTTGCTGAATGTGCTTCCAGATGAAAGTTTATATTAAGCTTACTGTCAAACATTAAAAAAAAATAGGTAAGTTGTTTTAACTTGACCAAAACTAGCGACGAAAATTTTGTTCTCGAAGCACAACAAAACACTCTGTCGGCATTTTCGGCATCATCGCAGTCAACTTGTCATCGGTTCGATGTGTTTTTCCTGAGGAGGAATGAACATAAACATTTGTAGAAGTTTGTAATGTTGATCCCAAGACTATTTTCCATTACTTTAAATTGCTGTTCATTGTACTATCGCTGATAATTCATTGAACATTTTAGAAATTCAACTTGAAGTGGGCATCAGTCAGCACAGCAAAGTTTGTTTACATTTTGCTCTAACTTTGACCCCGCGTTTCTCCAATCAGAGGCTTAGCTCAACAGGGTCCCTTTTCGCAGAAATGGCCACAATTATGGATTGTTGTTATCATCATTTACATAAAAACTTATCTGTTAATCCAAACAATGATATAATTACTGTGATGTTCTTAACTACACTTTAACATGGAATGTATTTATGTATGTATGTATGTATGTATGTATGTATGTATGTATGTATGTATGTATGTATGTAGGTATGTATGTAGGTATGTATGCATGTGTATTGGTGTGTCGGTGTGTCAGGTGTGCAAGAAAAAAGGGTATTTTTTATCATGGGTTTTATGAATTTTCTTCTCTTATTCTTTTATAATTATTAATTAATGACCTATATGTGCTGATGACCAATTTAATTTCCTTTGTTGGATCAATAAAATGTTATGAGTTATGAGTTATGAAAAGGGCTCGTGTTCTTCCCAATGGACCCTGTATGTCTGCATGCATGCTTACCGTCCCCCCTGCACCATCAACTACTCGCAATCACCAATCACCACACCTCACACTTTCCAAAAATGACCACGGCCATACGGAAACATTCTTTCAAGTGAAATTCCGTTTTGCAGCGTGCAATGACTACATAATACAGAATAGAATAATTGCCCAAGGTTGGGAATTTGTGATGACATTGCGGTTAAAAAACATTTCAATCCAGCCATATACACCAACACACGCATCATTTATACAAACTTATCAACAACATTAATTTAAAAACAACACTGGACAGCATAAGTTTAAAAATACATTCACTAAAACTAGCAGTATACACTCAAAGCTTCCTCGCCTCAAGTCACACACACACACACACGCACGCGCGCACACACGCACACACACACACACACACACACACACTCACACACACACACACACACACACACACACACACACACACACATACACTAATGATAGAAGTACACTTCAACCTCCACGACGAGAGGACACAATGCACAAATAAAACAAGAGGCGAAGCCTTCAAGGCTCACGCAAGAAATCGACAAACAGTAACACAAACTCAATCACTCCGTCACACATACACACACACACACAGTAAGCATAGGTGAAACTGTGCACGAAAGCGAGACACTAGATCTAGATCTGTCTGTCTGCATGCAGCCAAAGAAACTACAATGGGAAGAAGGATAACTTCCTCATTGGGCATGCTTAGAAATGAGAATGGCTAAATATGAGTTATTCCCCTTTGCTGCATGCTGACCAGACTGTCTCCTGCTTTGTTATGACTAGTACAGTCGATCTTTCTCATGTTGTGACTTGCTTTATTTTCACATTTTCGGTATTTAAAACAGCAAACACACACACACACACACACACACACACACACACACACACACACACACATACACTGAAGAAGTTTCCATTCTGATTCGGTTATTTTATTTGGTGCTATATGTTTGCTTCACATTGTTTCTTTTTTATATTTAGTCAAGTTTTGACTAAATATTTTAACATCGAGGGGGAATCGAAACGAGGGTCGTGGTGTATGTGCGTGTGTGCGTGTGTGTGTGTGTCTGTGTGTGTGTGTGTGTAGAGCGATTCAGACTAAACTACTGGACCGATCTTTATGAAATTTGACATGAGAGTTCCTGGGTATGAAATCCCCGAACGTTTTTTTCATTTTTTTGATAAATGTCTTTGATGACGTCATATCCGGCTTTTCGTGAAAGTTGAGGCGGCACTGTCACGCCCTCATTTTTCAACCAAATTGGTTGAAATTTTGGTCAAGTACTCTTCGACGAAGCCCGGGGTTCGGTATTGCATTTCAGCTTGGTGGCTTAAAAATTAATTAATGACTTTGGTCATTAAAAATCTGAAAATTGTAAAAAAAATTAAAAATTTATAAAACGATCCAAATTTACGTTTATCTTATTCTCCATCATTTGCTGATTCCAAAAACATATCAATATGTTATATTTGGATTAAAAACAAGCTCTGAAAATTAAATATATAAAAATTATTATCAAATTTTTTTTTTCGAAATCAATTTAAAAACACTTTCATCGTATTCCTTGTCGGTTCCTGATTCCAAAAATATATAGATATGATATGTTTGGATTAAAAACACGCTCAGAAAGTTAAAACGAAGAGAGGTACAGAAAAGCGTGCTATCCTTCTTAGCGCAACGAATACCCCGCTCTTCTTGTCAATTCCACGGGCACTGCCTTTGCCACGGGCGGTGGAGTGACGATGCTACGAGTATACGGTCTTGCTGCGTTCAGTTTCATTCTGTGAGTTCGACAGCTACTTGACTAAATATTGTATTTTCGCCTTACGCGACTTGTTTTACATTGCTTGAGGTATCCCCATTCGCTAAACACATCCATAATGCATGCATGGCTCATTCGAAAGAGGGCAACTGAACAACTGATGCCCAATAGCAATAAATACTGAACAACTGAACAATAAATAGCAATAAAATGATGACAGTGCCAAGTTTTTAAGTACAAAGTGAAATCATGTGACTGGACAAAGGCACAATTACAAAATACAAATAAAAAAATCGTGGCCCATTTTAAATTAAGTTCTCAGCTCATGGGGAAGCATAAGATGACCCTAGAAACCGAAATTAGGAGACCTCCCGCCCCCAGGGCAGACTACAAAAAAAAAGGGGGGGGGGGGGTAATTTGTGAAAAAGTATAAAAGGAATCAAAAACTGTATACATGTATTTAGTTAATACCCCAAAAAGTTGTATAGTATATACAATGTCAGACCCTAAAGAAAGTTTGTTAGTCATTGCTTAGGCAAAACAAAGCAAAATCGTCTGTTTACGGTATCCCGACCAACCCTATTATTTTTTCCCCGCCAACCCTAGACCTTTTTTTTGGCATTTGGAGAAAAAGAAAAAGAAAAAAAATCAATTTTGTTCCTGTTTTTTTGCAAAATAATTTAAAAAGATGGTTATAAAAAAAAAAATTAGAAAAACCGACCTACCGACCCTCTTTTTGTGTGCCTATGTTACTGTAAACAGACCAAAAGGTACATCAAAAACAACACACCAGGGATGCTACTCTCCCCTTAAAAATAGCCATGGGTCATAGGTGTGACGTTTGAATCTTTTAGCTAAATAAAACCATAGGCAATTGATCGGAAATATCAGGAAAAATCTTACAAGTTTATTATTTGTTTGCTTGGACCAATCCTCTTGCCGAAGTGTTTTACAGTAAAAATTGATTTTACGTCAAAAGTATCACAGGAATATCGAATGTTGAGGTAAGGCTGGGATAGCCAAGTTCAAGAATAACGGAAGGTGACTGTTGAATCTTTTTGAAAATGTATAAAAATATAGATGGTAGGCAATTCAAAATTAAAAAAAGGACTCTCGGAGCATGGACTTTTGAGTCAAAAATTAAAGAAGGCTCTATGAGCCGAAGTACATGTTTTGTCTCTTTTTTTTTATTTTGAATTCCCTACGATCTATATTTTGATACAATTTTGGACCCTCTTTGTACGGAGAGAGTTGGCAATTGTTAATCACATTCTCTCATCTCATCGACTCTCCTTCGGCTCCTTGGTAACATGCGTTCCGTCTCTGCCAGGAATGGACACAGCAGCAGATAACCGGTAAATATGTAACAGGCATAAATGGCAAAATAGCTCGCCTCGCCTGATAATATATGAGACAACTGTTCTATTACAAAGTCTTTCTTGGGAGGCTTGGCTAATTTACTCGCTCGTTTTACACGGGGTTCCATCGTTTTCTTTTCTAATCGGAAAACCTTGCTCCTCAGTTTGTTGACCTTCTGCCGAAGTTCCGCTTCACGAGGGGATGGAGAGGATGACGACTTTGATGCTTTACATCCTATGTCCTCCAGGATCGCCTGAATGTCATCTAAAAAAGAAAACACACACACAAAACACACATAAAATAACATAACCATAACAAGTTACAACCTGGAAGAAATTAAAACATGTGTAATTCAATCACAAAATGAAAATAAACAATAGCGTAGGAAGGCAGGCCAGAAATGAAGTGTATTAGCAACTATGGATTCGATGTGGAACAATGATGGAATTGACCTTGTTTGGTACTGAATGGGTGAGGCCATTAGAACTGTACCCACGGAATACGCGCTATATGAGCTTTATATTGATTGATTGATTGATTGATTAGGACAACAGTACCAGGTAAACTCCTCACACACCATGCCTCTTTCTTTCTTTCTTTATTTGGTGTTTAACGTCGTTTTCAACCACGAAGCTTATATCGCGACGGGGAAAGGGGGGGGGGGGGGGAGATGGGAATAGAGCCACTTAATTGTTTCTTGTCAAACCATGCCTCTAACAGGATATGTTTCCCATCTTTACGTGTGGGAACTACAGGTACAATTTCATCCATCCATGCATCCGCCCTATACAGCTTCTTCTTCTGCGTTCGTGGGCTGAAACTCCCACGTGCACTCATTTATTTGCACAAGTGGAATTTTATGTGTATGACCGTTTTTACCCCGCCATTTAGGCAGCCATACGCCGCTTTCGGAGGAAGCATGCGGGGTATTTTTGTGTTTCTAAAACCCACCGAACTCTGACATGGATTACAGGATCTTTTTCGTGCGTATTTGGTCTTGTGCTTGCGTGTACACATGAAGGGGGATAAGTCACTAGCAGGTCTGCACATAAGTTGACCTGGGAGATCGGAAACATCTCCACACTTAACCCACCAGGCGGCCGCGACCGGGATTCGAACCCTCGACCTTCCGAGTTAATAGACCGACGTCTTACCACCCCGCCCCAGCGCCCGTCACCCTATACAGCGATTATCAACTATGTAATGGATGGGTTTAAACATTTTTTGATGTCAGGGTGTTCTTCATGGTTAAAAATCTCTTACCTGGTTGAACAATTTGTGTATCAGGCGACAGGTCGGTGCTGGCTTCATTTGTAGCTACCCTTTGCGATGGTGGCTTCCTCCCACTAGCAACCTGCAAATTGCACAGCTCTTTAACTGACAAACTCACAACCAACACCCAGTCACAATGAAACATTTCTCCCAATTTCATGGCATTGGTCTTAGGCCACACACAAAAAGTGTATGTTTCTGGTAAGGCAAAACAAAAAATAATCTGTTTACGGTATCCGGACCGACCCTATTTTTTTCCCACCGGCCCTAGACTTTTTTGGGGCATTAAAAAATAAAATTAAAATATTCAGATGGCTAAAATACAAAACTAAAAAGCCGACCTACCGACGCTATTTTTGGGGGGCCTATGTTACCTTAAACAGACTTTTTTGTGACCTAACATGACTAAAGGTGGAGATTTTTTTTCTAACCTTTTTTTTTAAAACCATCTTTTAAACTATTTTGTTGAAAAACAGGAAAACAATTGATTTTCGAATACCCCTTTTATTTTTGAAAATGCAAAAAAAAAAAAAAATGTCTAGGGTCGTCGGGAAAACATAGGTAGGGTCGGGTGACCAGAAACATACAACTTTTTTGTTGTTGACGCCGACCCTATACCTTTTTTGCCATTTGGGGCTGTTTTTTTTTGCAAAATAAGTTCATCATATCATCATAATCAGGACGTCGATCCAAAATAAGTAACTTTTTTTTGTTGGCCTTATCATTTTTTTGCGCTAAATGCAAACAGGCATTATTTGATGGGAACAATGCTGTTGTTTTCAATTCTTACATCAGCCTCAAACTTGTCATTACTCAACCTGCATTTAATAGTGTGCTTCTTTGGTTTGCAAAAACCTAAAACCAATAAATAAATAACCTTCGGTGGTGGATTGGGCACTGCAAACAATGTCGGGACAGCATTCCACACAAGTGATCCTCTCTGCAGGATTGTTTTACTGGTTGGCCTCAAAGTGATCAATACAAAGCTTGAGACCTTGAACAGCAGCTGGCTGCAGCTTTTCAAAGTCCTCTCGCCTTGTGAATTGCATCCATATTCTGCACCTAGTTTGACAATAAAAACAACAATGTTATTGTTAAACTAAGCAAAAAGGAAAGACAAAGAAAGCTAAATCAGATCTTCAGTCTAAATCTAACGCTCTGCCTGAACGCAAAACGGATGAGTGATGTACCTTTGTACTGTAGTTTTCCCGTAAGCAAGGTTTGATAAAGGTTTCGGCAAATATGCCCACGGGTTTGTCATCAAGTGTAAACTGTTGTTTTGTACTGACTGCTGACTCACACTCACAGTCGTAAGTACTCGCTGACGCTGTAGTCTACTGAGTGAGTTGACTCGAGCCATTGCATTCTCATTCTGAAGAAGGTAAACCTGATGAAATAATCACTGCACAACCCACCTTTTTTCTTCTGTAGGGAACTTGTGGAAAGTTTTCCCGAAGCAGCTCTGTTTGTAACGGGCGTTCTTGCAACAAAAAGCCGAGCACAATTATTTACCACCACCTCGCACACGATCGGTACCTACGCGATCCGCCATTTTGTTTTCGCCGCCAGCATGTGACTAGGGACGATAACCCACAAACACTTTTTCGCATTTTCTTCGCAAGTTCCACGTCTTCCTTTTGTACAGTGTTTGATGCAGCCTACTTACATGGACACGACTGCCAAATAGTCTCGGCCCGCTCAAAATAACAATCACCGAGACTTTCAGTAATTCCATCGCGTGACGTCTAACCCTCGTACGTCATAATGTGACGTCTTCAATGTTAAAGTTTCCACCACAGACATACACACGCACGCACGCACGCACATACGCACATACGCACGCACGCACAGACAGACAAAGTTACGATCGCATAGGCTACACTTCGTGAGCCAACATGTAATGAAATGAGCACAAAGGGTTCTTGCTGAAATGTTGAAAACCGAGCCGATCATACCTGGGTCCAGAAACAAAACAAGAAAGGACCGTTTGAAACATTCTCATGTTATTTTAATTATTATTTGTATGTTACACTCACAGAAGAGAAAGGAAGTATTTTAGTTTATAATATTAGCATTCTATATGTTTCGGCCAGATTTTTTATTTTTTTATTTCATACAAAGCCGGGTTTTCCCGTGTAACATGCCCCTAATGGCTTTGCCGTGAGGGCGTAAAACTTACATTTTCTCGGCCAGATTTCTAATATTTTCTCATAATGTTTGCACTCTCAAAAGAAAACGGGGGTGGGGAGGGGGAGAAGGGGGGGGGGGGGGCAGGCGGAGGGGGGGGGGGGGGGAGGGACGTAACCACCACAGAGATATTAAGCTCTGTGGTACTGACGGCAGAATATCTTCGGCCGTACAGCAAAGATATCAACGACAGTCTCCTGCTACATTCTAGAAGAGGCCCGCCTTGTCTTCAGTGCCTACAGCTGATGAAATGACCTGCCCACAGCTGGACGTGGGGTTATCTGACCACGCTGAAAGCTGCATGGCGCGCTGGACAGGTTGAAGAGGCGCCACGTGAGATAGCCAAGTGAGATAGCCAAGTGACGATAACCCCTTTGATGCCAAGGAACCGCATCAAAGATCGCCCAAGCCGGGAAGATCTGTGACCACAACATGTTTTGTACAACAGCGTACAATAAGATAGGGCAGAACACGTTTACAGAAAAGAAATACTTTATTCACACTACAATCCACTTCATGACATATATCCAAAAAAAATGGCTTGTGTTGGGAGTCCCTTATCAGCAGCTATACATAGATCATTGTAGGTGCAGAGTAACTGGTTTACAGTCGAGTCACCTGGTATGAAACCAGATTGCACAGGCGTTATTATGTTATTCAGCTTCACAAAATTAAAAATATGGTTGTGGACACACTTTTCAAACACTTTCCCCACACAGCTTAAAGGCACAGTAAGCCTCCCGTAAACCATTACAGAGCTCCCCGAGCGTCTACATACAGTACAAGCATACCTCCATTTGAACGCTCACCGAACGGGAACATCCTGGCTGCTTTCTGTCGAGCGTGAGAAATTTTCAAAGAATTTATTTTCGTGGACTTGGCCACTACAACAATGGCGCCTCGTTTTGGTGCTAGACCTAACTTTTAAAATCTAAATAATAAATTGACAGCTTGTTACACAAACATTCTTTAATCATAAAATAATTTTTTTTTTCATCAAGACAAGATCAGTACAATTCGAAGTTGTGAAAGTTTGAAAAAAGAAAAGCCCGGAAGCAGGGTTACGCAAGGGTCGTAGCAGACGACGGTTTATCAGTGCATATCGCCGTTCCTCTCAACAGTCAAAAGCCATCGCTAGAGTTCTTGTGAACCACAGCCGTTTGTTTCGTGCATAAAAACGTGCTATTGTAAATAAGCTCACATCGAGTCGCATTCAATTGACTAACTGACGACTACATTGTGAAAAAGGGAAACTGGATCACACGGGTTCACGATGGCTCAGGGGTAAGATAAACCACGCAAAAATAAATTCTTTGAAAATTGCTCGCTCTTTACCTAGAATGTTCCCGTTTGGTGAGCGTTTAAATGGAAGGGTGTTTGTACTATGTTTAAAAGCCTGACAGTATATGTGATGGTTTACGGGAGGCTTACTGTGCCTTTAACAATGATATAGGTCTATAATTCAAACAACACATTTTGGATCTTTTTTTAAATATCGGAGTAACATGTGTATATTTCCATAACATAGGGTATTGTCCTTCGTTCAGGCAACGATTAAACAGCGCTGTAAGCGGTTGTGAAATAACGCCGATTGCTGCTTTAAGTAGCCTATTATGTACGTGGTCTGGGCCGCATGCTTTACTAATATCAAGACTTTTTATAATGTTAATCACCTCTTCGACGGACACATTTAGCTCACTCAATTCACAATCAAGGAAAGGAACAATCGGCAGGTCATCATGTTCATTATCCAGAGTGGCCTGCTGTACAAAAAAGTCGTTAAAGACGTTTACCTTTCCTTCATTATCTTAATAAATGTTACCGATATGCTCAATAGGTGGTATTTTATCAGAACCAATTCATTTCTTGTCCATAAACCGTTTTACAATTTTCCACCAATCTTTTTTATTTACATTGTCTAAGTTACATATTTTCGAATCTATTTCTTTGTAATAGTCAGTAATCCGTTCTCATTTCTTGTCGGTTACGTAATTTCGTACCTCGCGAAATAATTGCCAATCTTCTGGTAAGTTTGTTCTCTTTGCTTTGGCATGAATCCGGTTTCGTGTATTTATGAGTGACAAAGTGTCAGCGTTTATCCACGGCGCGTCTTTAGGGCTAACTGTTATCGTTCGGACAGGCATATGCTGTTTGGCGATGTTCATAAGAGTAACTGAAAAGATATCGGCGCAATCGTCGATAGAGTTGCTTTCGAAAATTTCATTCCAATTTACATCTGATAAGTCTGCACAAAAATTGTGTACGTTTAACCTGTCATAATTATATACATTTCTCTTAAATGGCTGCTGGGTCTTTGCGGTATTATGAATAATAACACATGGTACGCTATGGTCACTGCATATGGGTGCCAGTACGTCGACGCTCTTTACTAAATGGAGTGTTTGAGTTAAAATCAGGTCCAGACAGGTGCTACTGTTGTTCGTAATTCTGGTTGGCATGTTCACAATCTGATGCAATTGGAATAAATGTAAAATATCTACTAGGTGCGGTGTCGGCACATTGAAAAAGTCGTAGTTAAAGTCGCCAAGGAAAATAAACTTGTTCATGGTATCGTTCACAAGTTGAATGCTTTCTTTAATAAGGTCCCAGTACAATACGGTTGCGTTAGGTGGGCGATAAAAAGAACCGATGAGGAGACTTTCTTGGTCGGTTTTAATTTCAACCCATACAGCTTCTAAATTGTCGACAGTCAGATCTGGGCGGTGTTTACAATAGAGGTTGTTCTTAACGTATATTGCAACACCTCCATGGGGATCGTTAGGTCTATCACAGTCTAGCTGGTGGGTGAAAACTAGGTAAAAGTAAGGAGCTATTTTCGTCTGTTGGCGATAGCCAAATTTCAGATACTGTTATTACGTCAAACATTTGCGATTCTGGTTCTAAAAGGTAAATTTTATTGTTTATACTTCTTGCATTGATGTGAACAATGCTATGTTCCGATTTATCAGGACCTGGATTACTTTCCACATCGCCAGCTCGGAGAAGCATAATATTCTGTAATAAACCAAAATAGTGAGACAACACATCTGTTTCGGGTTGATGAGAGCATTATTTGAAGCACACCAGGAAACTAAAGAAGCTCATCAAAAACAGAGTGAAAATAAATAAAATTACCGTAAACTACCTTGTATACGCCCATCCCCCCTATGCACCAATTTTGCCCAAATGTTGGGGGTGGGCGTTTACTAGGTACTATACCCTTTGCAGGAGCGGGTCCTTTGCGAGAATAACGACATTTTGGTCACTTGGCATGGAAGTGTTCAAAGGATGCGTTATTGCACAAAATGTCCTCTCTGTCTCTGTCTGTCTGTCTGTCTGTCTGTCTGTCTGTCTGTCTGTCTGTCTCTGTCTTTCTCGCACGCACGCACGCACGCACGCACGCACGCACGCACGCACATACACACACACACACACACACACACACACACACACACACACACACACACACACAAGGAACTCTGCAAGCAAACCACGAAGGAGAACTTGTTGCTTAAACTGGTTGTGTGTAAACAAGTTTATAACTTCAAAAGATAATGCTACTCGTAACTGGAAAAGATCTGCAGTTGCACTGATTCAAGCCATCGAACTCGAGGGGCAATCTCTTGAAACAAATATCGTGATCAAAAACCGGTCTTTTCAACTTCAGAAGAGCTTTAAGAACTTCAACTCTCTAAATTAAAAAGCTACACTGCGGTGAGCGTATCAATAAACAGTATGCCTTAATAACAGCATCTTGGCATTATACACTCGAATGAATACTCTGTACCGCATGCGGACGTTTACAAACACTAAAAACAAATGTTCCAAATTTGTTTTCGTGACATTATTAATTAAGAAGTGTGTGTGTGGGGGGGGGGGGGGGGGGGAGGGGGGGCGTTTACTTGGTAGTATACCCTATGCACAGCTTTCGGCCCAAAGTAGGGGGTGGGCGTTTACTCGATACTGAGCGTATACAAGGTAGTTTACGGTATCAGCTTCCACGAAAATAATACTTTTTGTTATATATTTTTTTAAATCTCGAGGGCTAGTTATAGGTTATTTCCAGCAAGCTTCTTAATGAATTAATGAAAATAGCCTTTAGCTTTTATTTTTTTCGATTAATTTGTTGAAGGTGGTCCATATTAGGGGACTCGCACCTACTTTGAGATGTTGCTATTATTTTTTGTTTGCAGTAGAAACTCAGGGTCAACACTGCTAAAATGTAACAAATGCGGTCTTAGCTGTCATACACTCTTCAAAAAAAGTTAAGGATCGGTTGAAAAAACGGATCTAATTATACAAAATTGCCAACAAATTAAACATCAACATAGTATTTAAAAGATTAATGTGTTTGAATTAACAAATGAACAATGAGTCTTGACCTAGAATTTTGTTTGGCAGGCAGAATTATTTCCCTTTGTGGGACTTCTCAAAAGCTTCTGCATTTTGGAAGAAAAAGGGTGGTTTTTTTATAGCCCCATGAAATTTGCGGAACGCATGCCAGGGCAAAAGGGTGTGATGCACGCGCAACAACAGGGTCCTGGCTATGAACATCGCTCACCAGCTTGTGTTTAAAGGTTGACACGCTGACACAATTATGCACAGTAGCAACATGCCCCCACGAAGAAAACTGAGCGATTTGGATAGAGGAAGGGCAATAGGATAGCTACAAGACGGTATTGCTGCCAGGCAAGTGGTCCAGAGGCTTGCAGTGGCTCCCTCTGTCATCATCAGACTAAAACAGAGATTCCAAGCAACTGGAAGAGTGCAGGAGCGACAACGTTCTGGTTGGCCCAGAGTCACTACACAAAGAGAGGATCGCTTCATTCAGAGACAGGCCATGCAACAAAGATTGGCTACGGCAAACAACATTAGGCAACGCCTACAAGCTACCACCAACACTGTTGTTAGTGGTCAGACGATCCGAAACCGCTTACACAACTTTGGCTTGCGTGCAAGGCGTCCAGTCCGAGGAACAACCCTGACTGCTAATCATCGAGCAGCTCGCCGAGCCTGGTGCACTCAACATGTGAGGTGGCAACGTCAGCAGTGGGCTCATGTGTTGTTTACAGATGAGTCCCGCTTTTGCTTGGAACCTGCTGATGGTCGCATCCGAGTGTGGAGGCGTCGCGGATAGCGCTTCGCTGAAGGTTCTGGAACGACAGCGTTTTGGCGGAGGCTCTGTGATGGTCTGGGGAGGGATCAGCACACGTCTAAGAACACCTCTGTACCATGTAGTGGGAAACTTGACCGGTGTCCGCTACCAGAATGAGATCCTGCAACCCCTGGTCGTTCCAGCCCTTCAAGCGATCGGCCCTCGTGCGATTCGCTTCAGGATGACAACGCACCTCCCCATCGCTCTGCAGCTGTAAACACCTTCATCCAGCAGGCCGTATCAGAAGCCGGTCCATATTAGGAGCCCTTCCCCTACTTCATCATTTGATTCGATAGTCTGTTTTAATGATGGTGGCGAAACAAAAAGTGATGGTGAAAATGAACTCGCCTCTTTTTCTGCAACGTGAGGTGTTTCGTGTCGCTGCTGGGCTCGTTTTCGGTCCCGTCGAAGCTGGCTTGGTGGTTTCCGTCTGAACGAATTTGTGTACTGTTGTTGTTGGTCGCCATTTTGGGGTGGGCTGGTTTGAGACAGTCGGACAACAATGGCTGTGTTGTCCTTTTCAGCAAAGCATTTCCACGACGTCAGTTTGTTCTCTGCCAGCAGGATGCTGAATAGGTTTTCCAAAGCTTTCGGGAAGCCAATAACTGGAGACATGATTGAGTTTTAGCTCAAAAACTTTCGCCAAAAAGCGAGAGCTTTCCGGCCAAACCCTTCCTGTCGGCAGCAAGTCTCGCGAGAGAGAGAGAGAGAGAGAGAGAGAGAGAGAGAGAGAGAGAGAGAGACGGAGACACTGACAGACAGACAGACGTATACAGAGAGAGAGAGAGAGAGACAGAGAGAGAGAGAGAGAGAGAGAGAGAGACAGAGAGAGAGAGAGAGAGAGAGAGAGAGAGAGAGAGAGAGAGAGAGAGAGAGAGAGAGAGAGAGAGAGAGAGAGAGACTTCTTCTTCTTCTTCTTCTTCTTCTTCTTCTTCTTCTTCTTCGGCGTTCCAGGATATTTGGCCTCAGGTCAGACTTCAAGTTTTGTAGCTTGAATAAAGCTGGTGGTCAGGATCAGGGAGTCTTTGGTGCCCCAGAGTTGCTCCTGCAGTGTGGCACCTTGGGGCCAGTGATCTGTTATGGCTTCCTGGTGGAGCGGGCAGGTCTGCAGGATGTGCTCCGGGGTACGTGGGCCTGTTTCGCACGGGCAGTTCGGTGTGTGCGACAGACCAAGGTGGTGCATGTGGGCACGCAGTCGACAGTGTCCAGTCCGTAGGCGGAAGAGGATGGTCTGCTGATGAGACTGACTATTAGGGTTTAACGTCCTCTTAGACCAACTGGTCTATATTGGGACAAGTATTGGTAATACGCTGAAGATATGGTGTGATACTTTGATTCGAACAAGCCCGCTGTGGCTGTCTTCTTCGACACACCAGCTTTGGGTTTGTCTCGTCAAAGTATCGACATATGATCATGACAATCAGAGACGAGAGATGATGCATGCGTGTCTTCGTGTTTTGCAAGCCCTGAGACTTTCGCTGTGAACGTGGGATCTTTTTCGTGCGCATGTGTGCACACGGGGGTGTTCGGACACCGAAGAGAGTCTGCACAAAGTTGACTCCGAGAAATAAATCTCTCGCCGAACGTGGGGATCGAACCCACGCTGATAGCGACCAACTGGCTACAAAGCCAGCGCGCTACAAACTGAGCTACGTCCCCGCCCCGAGAGAGAGAGAGAGAGAGAGAGAGAGAGAGAGAGAGAGAGAGAGAGAGAGAGAGAGAGAGAGAGAGAGAGAGAGAGAGAGAGAGAGAGAGAGAGAGAGAGAGAGAGAGAGAGAGAGAGAGAGAGAGAAAGAGAGAGAGAGATTTTGCTAGTATAAGGGAGAAAACTGACCCAGACGGCAACCAGTACGATGTCAGTGACGAGTTATTCCCCTTCCCTATTAACTGCGGACAGCTGACGAGTGACGTTTGAGACAGGATTGGTGAATGATACGATGTTGTAAAACAAGTTGCGTAAAGCGATGTCAAAACGTTATGTCGATCAGTCGACATAAAACAATGAAACAGATCACACTGGTTTTTTTTCACTGAGACAACTGGAGACATGATGGAGTTTTAGCTGAAAAACTTTTGCTAAAAACTAGTAAGATCTGGGCTGGCATAAACCTTTTCCCCGGAAACAGCGCGGACTGGTGAAAGGACCAACAAGTAAACACAAGTTGGAAAAAAAAAAGAAACAAGTCGCGTAAGGCGAAATAACAACATCTAGCCAAGCTGTCGAACTCACAAAATAGATGAACGCACTGCTTTTTTCACCAAGACCGCATACTCGTAGTTTCGTCAGTCCACCGCTCGTGGCAAAAGCAGTGAAATCGACAAGCCAGAATAGTGCGGTAGTGGTCGCGCTGAGCAGGATAACAGGCTTTTCTGTATCTCTATTCTTTTTAACTTTCTGAGCTTGTTTTTAATCCAAACATATCATATTTATATGTTTTTGGAATCAGGTACTGACAAGGAATAAGATGAAATTGTTTTTAAATCGATTTCGGAAAATTAATTTTAATCATAATTTTTATATTTTTAATTTTCAGAGCTTGTTTGTAATCCAAATAACATATGTATATGTTTTTCGAATCAGAAAATGACGTAAAATAAGATGACATTGTTTTTGGATCGTTTAATAAAAAGATAATTTTAATTACAAGTTTCCGATTGTTAATGACCAAACTCATTCATTAGTTTTTAAGCCTCCAAGCTGAAATGCAATACCAAAGTGCGGCCTTTGTCGAATATTGCTTTGCCAAAATTTCAATCATGTTGATTGAAAAATGAGGGTGTGACAGTGCCGCCTCAACTTTTACAAAGAGCCGGATATGACGTCATTAAAAATATTTATCGAAAATATGAAAAAAGTCCGGGGATATTATACCCAGGAACTCTCTTGTCAAATTTCATAAAGATCGGTCCAGTAGTTTTAAGTCTGAATCGCTACACACACAGACACAGACACAGACACAGACACACACACACACACACACACACACACACACACACACACACACACACACACACACGTCTCGATTCCCCCTCTATGTTAAAACACTTAGTCAACACTTGACTAAATGTAAAAAAAGAAAGCGGGTTTTCTTCACCTTTGCCAACATGTTAACATTAAAGCACAACACATGTAAATATGTTCAGGATTATTCCCCCCTCTGCTTCTTTCTCTCTGTTAACTTGAAGGGGTGTTTATTTGTCTGTAAACACCCAGCAACCAAAAACAAACCTCCCAGCATTTGCTGTCGCTGTCGCCGTCCTACCAGCTACAACTCTACTTTTTCTGGTAGACTACGGGGAGGACCTTCAGCGACTGAGTGAGGCGCCTGATGTCTCCACTGTTCCCTGCTTGTTGCCACGCTAGCCGGCACTTCATTCAACGGAGCAGTTGTGGAGACTACAGACTAATTACGGGCCGCCCACTCAGTGGCAAAAAGCTAAGTTGCACCATGTCTTTTGCACCCTTACCACCAAGTCATCTGTGTTATTAATGATTATACCCGAGTGGTGACGACGTGGGGTGTGTGACACCTGCATGAATTAGCACTTTAAGGCAGACAGCTATATTTCCTAACTATACACGGGATCAGCGTGTTATTATTATTTTCTGTACTTTAACTGGCATTTTTGTCAGTGACCACTTGTTTTTACGGGTTTAACGTAAAAGAACATCTTTTGGAATTGGAGTGAAGTCTCGAGGGAGGTGGCGTGATATTACATAAACAGGGGTCTGAAACTTATACTTTTGTTGATTCTATCTATTTGTATGACTGCGAGAGTGGATCGTGGTGTGGTTAGTTAGTTAGAAGTAACTAACCGTTCATAATCACCTTATTGTGATAGTGAAACGTGACACGCGTGAAGCGATATAAAAACATTGAGTCAATCTGTAGGCATCAAACTAAAAGATCAACACCAAAAACCAGTCATCGCCGAGACTACATTCAGATAGTCTCGGCTAAACTTCCCCGAAGACCGAGACGGGTCACGCTCGTCTCCGCGAAGCATGCGAACATTATACTCGACCTATTTTCTTTAATTTTGAGCGTGTTTTTCAAGTCCACATAACAAAGCTATATATTTTTTAATTCAGGAGAACATGAAGAATACAATGCAATGATTTGTTTTAATCTGTAAGTGGGACATCGTTTTTAATGACAACTTTAATGAGCAAACTAATCAAATAATTGTTAAGCTTCTGAGCTGAAATGCAATACCAAAGTGCGGACTGAGTCAAACATTGTTTGGCACTTTGCCTCCCAGAAAAGGTTTTGGAAAAATTGAATACCCTTTTATTTCGTTTTTTTTTTATGGAAAAAGAAAAACACATGTCATGTTTCATGGTCAAATAAATGACTATGAACGGTCAATTACTACTAACTGACTAACCACACCACGTCGCTAAAATGTGCATTGGCAAATACCCTTACGGTAAACCTATGCATATTTGTTGCATGTTCGATGTGGAATTATGATTAAGACAGTTAGACTGAAACAAGTTTAAACTGCATCAAAAGAGAGACCAATGAAGAAGGATGCTCCCCGCAAAAAAAGAGAGTAAAAAACAAAAAAAATTGGGTTGAAGCAGCCTGCATGCAACTGAAGTAAAAAAATAAATAAATAAATAAAAAATAAAAACATTGCTTGACCAAAATGTCAATCAAATTGCTTTAATAATTAGGGCGTGACAGTGCCACCTAAACAATCACAAACAAAAAGCCGGATATGACGTCATTAAAGACATGTATCGAAAAAATGAAAACAACTCTACACATACACACACACAGACACACATACACACACAGACAGACACAGACAGACACACACACACACACACACACACACACACACACACACACACACACACACACTCACACACACACACACACCTCGTCTCGATTCTCGGTCAACGTTAAAACATTTAGTCAAAACTTGACTAAATCCTTTGCCAATATTTTAAAAATAAAACACAACACATGTAAATATGTTCAGCATTATTCTGCTTCTTTCTCTCTCTGTTAACTTGAAGGGGTGTTTATTTGTCGGTAAACACCCAGCGACCAAACACAAACCTCCCAGCAACAAGCCCGAATCCTCGATAGCTCATGGGCTGAGAAGCTACACTTTGTGGCCATTTGCTCGCTGAAGCTCGCATGTTTCATGATCCGCTAACTTCGACAATTAGTTTTAATAATCACTGACACTCTGCAGGTAACCTCTAAGTAACTGATGAATCTGAGTCAGTGTTCATCTTTGGAGTAATCCGAAGAAAATAGACTCCGTTTCGGTTCACGAGCAAAGTGAGGCAGACTCTTGAAAGGAAACGAAGGTTATTTCCTCCGCGTCGGAGTACGCTCTTGCCCAAATCCTAGCATCCTGTAACACGTGAAGGTATAGTTGTTCTCTTGCCCACAGCCCAACATCCTGTAAGACTTGAATGTATAGTTGCTCTCTTGCCCACAGCCCAACATCCTGTGACACTTGAATGTATAGTTGCTCTCTTGCCCAAAGCCTAACATTCTGTAACACTTAAATGTATAGTTGTTCTCTTGCTCAAAGCCTAACATCATGTAACACTTGAATGCATAGTTGTTCTCTTGCTCAAAGCCTAACATTCTGTAACACTTGAATGTATAGTTGCTCTCTTGCCCAAAGCCTAACATTCTGTAACACTTGAATGTATAGTTGCTCTCTTGCCCAAAGCCCAACATCCTGTAACACTTGAATGTATAGTTGCTCTCTTGCCCAAAGCCTAACATCCTGTAACACTTGAATGTATAGTTGCTCTCTTGCCCAAAGCCCAACATCCTGTAACACTTGAATGTATAGTTGCTCTCTTGCCCAAAGCCCAACATCCTGTAACACTTGAAGGCATAGTTGTTCTCTTGCTCAAAGCCTAACATCCTGTAACACTTGAATGTATAGTTGCTCTCTTGCTCAAAGCCCAACATCCTGTAACACTTGAAGTTAACAACACGAGTGTTCATGGGAGTTAAGGCCCATGAACGCAGAAAAAGAAGAAGAAGAAGAAGATACACAAGAACCAGCTTACATTCTTTTTTTTGTTTAAACAGTATTTTATTCGTAAACAGACTCTCTTTCTTTCTTTATCTATTTGGTGTTTAACGTCGTTTTCAACCACGAAGGTTATATCGCGACGGGGAAAGGGGGTAGATGGGATAGAGCCACTTGTCAATTGTTTCTTGTTCACAAAAGCACTAATCAAAAATTTGCTCCAGGGGCTTGCAACGTAGTACAGTGTCAACCTTACTGGGAGAATGCAAGTTTTCAGTACAAAGGACTTAACATTTCTTACATACTGCTTGACTAAAATCTTTACAAAAATTGATTATATTCTATACAACTTTTTACAAGAAACATTTAACAAGGGTAAAAAGAGAAACAGAATCCGTTAGTCGCCTCTTACGACATGCTGGGGATCATCGGGTAAATTCTTCCCCCTAACCCGCGGGGGGTCGTAAACAGACACATGATAATATAACAACATCATTAAGAAGGAGCACAACAAGTTTAAAACTTATGATAAGTGCTCACATAAACATGCCCCAAATTTCATGGCGGAATATGATCAATGCGACACATTTTTTTAGAAAAAAAAGAGAAAAAAAGGAGAAAAACAACAAGGAAAACTTAGTTTGAATTATCGAACACAATCTGTGTCAATACCGAAAACGAAAACAAATACAAAACGAGAACGAAAGACACAACAAAATATCAAAAAGTAGATGGGCCCCAAGTAATATATTTAAAAAAACAAAAAACACCAGCAACATCGAACTAAGGTGTCCCAAAGCGGTTTCATTTCTCAATATAGCTTTGGACAACAACAAAAATAGCACTATTTTCAAATATGGAAATGTTTGAATCACCTGTCAGGAGTGTGTGAATATTAACAAATTCTGGAGCTAATGTACCGATTGTTGCGGTTCTGGCATCATTAAACAGGGGACATGATAACAAACAGTGAAGAACGGTTTCAGCAAAATAACCACCAGAACATTCCGGGTTGTTTACTAGGTGGCGATTAAACATATCATATTGTAAATCACTCATTCCAAGTCTTAACCTGCAATGCAAAACTTCAGTTTTGCGATTTGGGGAATAGTAATATGGTGGAATTGAAATATCAAAAGCTGTGAAATGTCGCTTGAACAGACCAACAGAATCACATTGTTGTATATTTTCAGGCAACTTATTCCAGAGACTAGTTGCAGAAGGAATAAAAGATGACTTATACAAATCTGATTTACACTGGGGAGTCTTACGCTCTAGTGGGCGTCTGTGGTGGTAGGGATTTAGGTCAGAAACAAGAGGTGGCAATAAAACGTTGAGGTAATGTAGTACAATTGCCGTGGACCATTTTATAATATAACATTAATTTGTGACGACGTCTTCGCTCTGTAAGTGGTATAAAGCCAGATTCTGTATACAATTTTTCGTGTGAAGTGACTTTAACAGCACCAACAATAATTCTAATGGATTCGAGTTGCAGCTTCTCCAGCTCATCTGAAAGCTTCTTTGAACAATTATCCCACACAACATCGCAATAATCAAAATGAGGTAAAATAAAGGTATTATACATTGCTTCTATGGATCTTCGACTGAGCCTGTATTTATAAGATTTTAAACAAGCCACAAGTACTCGACAAGTTGCCACAATAGACTGTATGTGTAAGGCCCATTTACAATTATCTTGAAAAATAACACCTAACTGTTTATGACTTTCTTTTTCTATGAGGGCCACATCGCAAAAAACAAGGGGACATTTTTGTATACATCGTTAAATCTGTTTTCGACTGATTACATTTCACTTTCCATTTAATGGCCCAATTTGCGATCTTACCTAAATCAGAATTAAGTATTTCAGTTCTACGGAAAGGGTCATCGAGGCTTAAATACATGCTGGTATCATCTGCAAATAGTTTAATCACTGATTCAATATTATCAACAATGTCGTTTATATAAACCAACAAGTCGCGTAAGGCGAAAATACAACATTTAGTCAAGTAGCTGTCGAACTCACAGAATGAAACGGAACGCAATGCAACGCAGCAAGACCGTAGTCCACCGCTCTCGGCATAGGCAGTGAAATTGACAAGAAGAGCGGGGTAGTAGTTGCGCTAAGAAGGATAGCACGCTTTTCTGTACCTCTCTTTGTTTTAACTTTCTGAGCGTGTTTTTAATCCAAACATATCATATCTATATGTTTTTGGAATCAGGAACCGACAAAGAATAAGATGAAAGTGTTTTTAAATTGATTTCGACAATTTAATTTTGATAATAATTTTTATATATTTAATTTTCAGAGCTTGTTTATAATCCGAATATAACATATTTATATGTTTTTGGAATCAGCAAATGATGGAGAATAAGATAAACGTAAATTTGGATCGTTTTATAAATTTTTATTTTTTTTTACAATTTTCAGATTTTTAATGACCAAAGTCATTAATTAATTTTTAAGCCACCAAGCTGAAATGAAATACCGAAGTCCGGGCTTCGTCGAAGATTACTTGACCAAAATTTCAACCAATTTGGTTGAAAAATGAGGGCGTGACAAGTGCCGCCTCAACTTTCACGAAAAGCCTGATATGACGTCATCAAAGTCATTTATCCAAAAAATGAAAAAAACGTTCGGGGATTTCATACCCAGGAACTCTCATGTCAAATTTCATAAAGATCGGTCCAGTAGTCTGAATCGCTCTATACACACACACACACACACACACACACACGCACATACACCATACCCTCGTTTCGATTCCCCCTCGATGTTAAAATATTTAGTCAAAACTTGACTAAATATAAACAAGTCGCGTAAGGCGAAAATACAATATTTAGTCAAGTAGCTGTCGAACTCACAGAATGAAACTGAACGCAACGCAACGCAGCAAGACCGTATACTCGTAGCATCGTCAGTCCACCGCTCATGGCAAAGGCAGTGAAATTGACAAGAAGAGCGGGGTAGTAGTTGCGCTGAGAAGGATAGCACGCTTTTCTGTACCTCTCTTCGTTTTAACTTTCTGAGCGTGTTTTTAATCCAAACATATCATATCTATATGTTTTTGGAATCAGGAACCGACAAGGAATAAGATGAAAGTGTTTTTAAATTGATTGCGAAAATTTAATTTTGATGATAATTTTTATATATTTAATTTTCAGAGCTTGTTTTTAATCCAAATATAACATATTTATATGTTTTTGGAATCAGAAAATGATGGAGAAAAAGATGAACGTAAATTTGAATCGTTTTATAAAAAACATTTTTTTTTTACAATTTTCAGATTTTTAATGACCAAAGTCATTAATTAATGTTTAAGCCACCAAGCTGAAATGCAATACCGAAGTCCGGGCTTTGTCGAAGATTACTTGACCAAACTTTCAACCAATTTGGTTGAAAAATGAGAGCGTGACAGTGCCGCCTCAACTTTCAC
>NC_090245.1:110861880-110886880 GCF_037325665.1 Littorina saxatilis
CCAAAGCTTTTGATGTAATTGATCACAAGTTGTTACTGAGGAAACTCACATTGTATGGACTCGGGATTGATTCTGTTGAACTTATAACTTCTTTTCTTAGTGACAGGCAACAGGCTGTATACGCAAACGCCTCAGCATCAAGTATGCAGGATGTACGATATGGCGTACCACAAGGGTCAGTTTTAGGCCCTCTCCTCTTCTCTATATACATAAATGACCTTCCCCTTCACATTGAGAATTTATGTGAACTTTTTGCAGATGACACAACCATACATTCTAGTAACACAAATTTAAGTCGTTTATCAGAAACACTGCAAGAAAGTTTAAACCAGTTGAGTGAATGGACTGAGCTAAATCACATGTCCCTTAACCCCCAAAAAACAAAAAGCATGATAATAACAACTAGGCAAAAACGCCAGAACATAACCTCAATATTTCACGATCTAACGGTTAATAATAAACTTGTTGAAAAAGTCGACCATCATAAAGTTTTGGGAGTGACCATTGATAACAACCTGTCTTGGTCACACCACATCGAACAACTGTCTAAACAAGTGTCCAAGAAGGTCTATCTATTATCTAGAATCAAGCACTTTCTGAATTTGGAAGCCAGGAAATTATTCTTTAATGCTCATATTCAGCCTGTTATTGACTACGCGTCTACCTTGTGGGACTCGGCAAGTGAAAATTCATTCAAACCACTAATTAGATTACATAAACGAGCGCTTAAAGTAGTCTTATTAAAGAAAACGACCCTATCTGAGATAGACTACATGAACTTAGGCATTCTTCCTCTGAAGGCAAGGCTAAGTTATAATAAAGGTACCCTTATGCATACAATTATTCATGGATGTGTACCTCAAACCATATTTTCCAAATTCACGTTAAAAACTTCACGCCAATTGATGAGACTGAACATGCCTCTGCCTAGGATTGACCTATTCAAATCTAGTTTAGTCTATTCAGGTAGCAGTCTCTGGAACACTCTTCCGACAATCCTACGGCAAACTAGCAGCACAAACGTTTTTAAGACCAGATATACGTCTTATCTCATGAAGTATAAATAAACATCTGTTGTCGCTAGAATGGTTGTTAAAACCAACAACCAGTGCTTTTTAACAATGTATTATTATTTTTATATACACTGATTCTTTCGAATGCAGTGTATGTCAATGGGCATGGCACTTACAACGTTGTGGCGTCAGTGCATTCTTCTCTATAATTCTTAACTCATGTCAAATGAACTTACATTTTTCATTTAAGCAATGTATTGTATGTAAATTGATGATATGTTCTTACTTTCATTTCTATTATAATCATGTAGCAGTAGTTTGTTTTCTTTACTTGTGTCATGAATTATTATTATGAGGCGCGAACCTGTCAAGAATAGAATAGGCAACCGAGACTACTCGCGCATTGGGCAGGTTTCACGGTAATCAGACTCTTTGATGTGTGTAAACTTTGCCTTCAAATTACTTGCTTACTGTGTTGATTTTCATCATTTTTTCTGCTTGGCATGAGTAAGTATGGTATTTGCAATACAAAAAAATAAATAAAAGCTAAAATGTTTGTGTTTGAGCAATTATTTGAGCGCGTTTTTCGAAGCGAACGTGTGAATCCTGACAGACACCATTTCCTTCTGTCACATGACCCCATCTCAAAGTGTGATTCAACAGACACAAAAATAACACACAAAACTTATGATAATGGGGTTATTAATTCAATTAATACACAAGGTTAGTCTCTGACTAGAGAAAATAGGGAAACAATATCAAATGGGAGCATAAAACCGTTTCTGGAAAAATTTTCAATCACCACCGAAAGTGTCTGTCAGTAAAAAAAACACGTGCTTTGTTTGCAAAGCAAAGCCTAATTTTACACATCGCGTGCTTTTGTCTGTTATTCTTGCTTGTGAACATCATTTTATTGATGTTCTTCACTGGAAAGCAGGTGTATCATCAACAGTATCACAAAATCGCAAAGAATGAATATTTTTGTTGTGATCCGACCGGTGTCTGTAGACTGAATCACACGTTCGGCAAACTTCGTTTTTAACGGAAATAACCGAGCCTTTAATCGGAAACGACGTTTCAACCGCTTCATATCGTCTGCAGGAAGAAAAAGAGGAATGCGATACCCAGTGAGTAAAACATTTAATCGTTTTTAGTGCCTTTTGATCAAGTTTTGTTGCGTCTGTCAGCAACGTTCGTCAACCCAACGTTCGGCACAGCGACGCACGCATACGGATTTGCAGCGTTTGCATTCGGAAAGTGAGGGATTTGTGAGTTCGTTTGCATAATTTCAATCGCTAGTAGGTTTTCCCTTCGTCTACCATTCTTGTGTGTACATGTTATTGGCATTTCATTGTGTAAATTGAACGTTTGTGAGTAACAGTAGTAAAATCTGTCGAACGTTGGCAACGCTGACAGACGGAAATATCGAACGTTGCCTTCAATGACAGACTGGCTTGGCGATCGTACTTTCGATTCGTAGGAACACAATATATAGAGACAACAATGTGCGCTCGTTACCACAACGGTCATGAACCGGTGTAACACAAAATTTTTACTCCACGAAAAATTGACTCGGACGGAGTAAACTTCCAGTAAAAATCTTGTACGAAAAAAGAACTCACAAGGAACTAAATTTTTACTCCCCAAATATTTACTCCCAGTAAACATCTCGTACGAGAAACTTAGGGCCTACTCCTTCGTTTATAATTCGCGCAATATCCCATTTACGTGCAATCCCGTTTTGCCGCCGTCCCATTTTGGCGACATTTAACAAGCCAAGCGTCATTTTACTACCGCATCCCATTTTGGCGCAATCCCGTTTCGCCGCTATCCCATTTTTTTGAATTTTTTTTTCTTTTTACATTTAGTCAAGTTTTGACTAAATGTTTAACATAGAGGGGGAATCGAGACGAGGGTCGTGGTGTATGTGTGTCTGTGTGTGTGTGTGTGTGAGTGTGTGTGTGTGTGTGTGTGTGTGTGTGTGTAGAGCGATTGAGAGTAAACTACTGGACCGATCTTTATGAAATTTGACATGAGAGTTACTGGGTATGATATCCTCGGACGTTTTTTTTCAGTTTTTCGATAAATGTCTTTCATGACGTCATATCCGGCTTTTTTTTAAAAGTTGAGGCGGCACTGTCACACCCTCATTTTTCAATCAAATTGATTGAAATTTTGGCCAAGCAATCTTCGACAAAGGCCGGACTTCGGTATTGCATTTCAGCTTGGTGGCGTAAATATTAGTTTATGACTTTGGTCATTAAAAATCTGAAAATTGTAATTAAAATTATTTTTTTATAAAACGATCTAAATGTACGTTCATCTTATTCTTCATCATTTTCTGATTCCAAAAACATATAAATATGTTATATTCGGATTAAAAACAAGGTCTGAAAATTAAAAATATAAAAATTATTATCAAAATCAATGGACGTCTACCCACAACACGCCACTGGATGCCGCGTGGTGCCAGTCGTGAAAACCAGGTTCTTTGTCCCACAGTGAGACATTCAAGTTGGGGACTTTGTGACCGCTGACTTTGTCAGCATGGATGGAAAGGTGGAGAGATACAGGGCGGTGATCATCCCCAAGTCAACCCATTTCCCCGATGGGCCAGATCGAGAGGAGATCTGTGTGAAGTGTTTGCGCGCAAAAGACAATGGGAGATACTATGTCTTTCCTAATGTTGATGACATTTCATGCTTGCCAATGGCTCAGATAAAAAAAAATCCCACCAACGAACCATGAACAACAGGGGGGATTACTATTTTGACATGTGACCAAGTCTCATTTGAGCGTTCACAGTGTTACCTGAGAATAGCACACCCCCTTGCATTGGGACCAAAGAAAAAGCGTTGTATATATGCATTTTTGAATGCTTTTCTAAAGTCATAAGTTCATTTGTGAAAAAAATAAATTTTTAGGGATTGTTTTGCTGAATGCATGCAGTTAAGAAATTGACCCCGTTTTCAAATTTAGGGGGTAGGGTTGCCCCATAGCCCACGTATGTCTGTGTGACTGTGTCAAATATCAATCTACTTTGCGTACAAACTGTATAGATGTTTGTTTTTCGATTTTAGAATGATTTCTTAAGCTGGTTAGAACTTCTGAGGTCTACAGGAAACGATAAAGATAAAAAATGTACAAAATATAAGTAGCGTCCTTTATCTTACCATTGTTCTGATCAATACTGTCCCTTTATTTGCAAGTTAACCGTTTTTATTAATGTGTTCAAGGAGTATGTTAAAAATTATTATCAAAGGTTGCTTTAAACAGCACCTTTGGGCAGTTATTATGCACTGAAGTTGTAAAAGCATGTTTTGGGGGTTTTAGGATATAGCGTCTTGGAACGCCAATCATCTTGGAAATACGAATGTTCATATAATTTTTTTTACTGTTTTGGATAGATAAAAAGTTGAACTCTTGGTGCAAACTGTTTTTTGGCCCCTGTTTGACTATTTATTATTTTGGAATATTGTGTGTGAGAGGGAAACTGCAATCCTCAATATCATGAAACGTGCCATTACACGACGTAGCCAAGTGACGTATTCATGTGACGTATCCAAGTGTACTGACGTAAACTAAAATCGTTTCACGAGAGGGTCGTTTTCCGCAAGTCCATGGAGCGAAGAACGCTTGGAGGAAAAGCCGTTCCCCTGTCTTTGTAGGTAAGTGACTGTGATTATTGCATCGACAATCGTTCCACGGGACCTGGGCGGAGATGAGTGTATCGTGTCAGTCGTGTACATTGTGTTGTTGTCAAGTTGTGTACGTTTGAATGTGCGCTGTTGCCAAATCCCCATTTTTCGAAACACAGTAATAGAATGAGAACGATAATAAAACATGAACAAACCAAGTCTTTTAGACAGGCTGTGTAGGTAACACATATGGCCCTTTGATCTGTTTCAGGAACCCACGGTCCAATGATTCATTCATCTTCCTCTTCCTTATGTTGCCGTATTTGTGGAGAGAGATGTAACCAGACTACTACTGCTATTAACTTGATGATGGTGTCTTGAGAAGAAGAGTGATGACCCAAGCCAGGAGCGCGGTCTTCAAGACCAGTCAAGTGCTGCACGTCATCTCGAGTACCTTTTCAATGACATCGAGCTAAGTCAAAACTTCATAAACATTATGTGTATTCCTTTTGTTTTGATGTCCTCCAAGGGAAAATTCTGAAGAACGTTTGCGGCGGCGGAGTCACGTTAGATTACCATGACAGAATTGAAATCCAGCAGCAATAGACAATTGATCAGAGTGTGCTGTGATGCAAGTAACATGACCTAGCTTGAACAGTGTGTGATACATTTAGTACGATGCTGATATTTAGCAAAAATATAGACTAACCTGATTAATGTGTGCTGCATTGCAAGAATTTTATTAACACTATCCATGTATTAAATTATGTAAACCAATGTTGACCTTTCTCCGCTACTTCGAGAGCATGGGAAAGAGTGAAGGAAAGTAAAGTCCAGGCAGTACCTGTTTCTTTAGCTAATACGAAAAGGCGGCGTGTTTTCCTTCCATAAACTTCCTTTGGAAGGCGCACGCAGAAAGAAACAGGCTGACGAAAACTGACCTGTGACATATGGGGGCTCGTCCGGGATTTTGTAACTCGTAATTTCAATTTGGCTTCCCCAAACAAATTTTCTTCAAACAAATTCCCTATTCGTTTTTCGTTTGTGTGTTCGTCCGTTCATGTTCATCATCGTATAAATCAACTTTTGTATTTATTCATGTTTATAGTTAGTTCATCATTTAACGATAACAGAGTCTGACGTGTGTGCTTCAGCACACGGGAATAATCCAAATGAAGAGTGACGCAAGGCTTTGACGTCACTATAATAATTCACGTAAAGCACTAATGTTATGGTAGTTTAGTTCCCCCTATTTGGCTGTGCTAAACAAAAGGCTATAACAGAAGACAGTGGACTAACACCCTGTCAGGCCACCCTGTGTCCCTTAGTCGACAAAATTATAATATTGTTGGTCGCCGTGGGAGGTTGGTGGGCGAATTGGGTTATATACGAGGGATAGCACTCATCTTCGTCCAGAAGGACCGTGGAAGTGAAGTTGATTCTGCAGACAGTCACACTTCACAACGCCAAGAGTAAGGGTTAGGAAAATTAGATTATTGTCTATACAGCAGTAGATAAGTGAAGAATCTTATTTCGACTTACTGTGCGATAGAATCGAGTTGATATTGATATAGGCGAAAGGTCCACGTTGATGGAGCGCCGATGAGATATTAAAATGAAGTTCACTCGATAGAACGGTATATTGTTTGACATATACCAGAAGAACCATAAATTCTAGTGTTAGGTATCCGTGGTTATAAAAGGATATTAGAATGGTTCAGAGAAATCGTGTCATTGGGACACGTAACGTTTACTGAGGTAACGTTGAACGTTCATGAATTCAAGTAGCAAAGTGAGCTTCACTAAAGTAACACTTCATTCTATAGTGGGGGAGTTTTCTCTCTCTAGTAAATAGTGTGTGAAAAGCAGTTTAGTCAAATCGGTTTTTCAACCGAGCATCACGTATTTGCAGTTTGATTCAGTGAATATCTGTGTGTGAGTTAACGTAAAGGATATGCAAACATCCAAACACCCGAGTACTAGGGCGCATATAGCAAAAATGAACGCTGACCCGCAGAACCAGAATACGGCCGAGGCCGTAGTTTCAGATGTTGAAGGGGGTGACACATATGTCAACACCCAAGGAGAATCGAGCGATAATGATTCTCAGACGTTAGGCGCGCGTGTAACGACTTATGTATCCGCTGCGAGTAATGAACGTGCAGGTCCGATCCACCCTGTAAAATCCGGATTGGAGTGGACCCGCGAACTTTTGGCGATAGGACGAGAGTTAGGACTCGAAGGCAAAGACTTGCGTGAGTTTGTAGCTGAAGAACGCGCACGAGAGGAACGAGAAGCTCACGAACGCGAACGTGAACGTGAAGAACGCGCACGAGAGGAACGTGAACGTGAACGTGAAGTTCTCGAACGTGAACGTGAACGTGAAGTTCTCGAACGCGCACGTGAACGAGAAGCCGATCGCGCGTTTCAGCTAGAACAGTTGAGGATACAAACGGAAGCACGCCGAGACAACGCCAACAATAACGCGTCGAGGCGTCGTGGGGATGACGACTTTATCCCAAAAATCCCTTTTCTTGACGACAAAGACGACATCGAGAGTTGGTTTGCACAATTTGAACATTATGCAACCGACTGTCACCTCGACGACGAACGCAAAGCTACGAGAATGGTGTATTTCCTGAAAGGAAAGGCGAGAACCATTTATGCAAAACTCAGTTTCGAAGACGCGCGCAACTACAACACTTTGAAGAATGCGTTGTATGATGGATTTCAACTGACAGCAGATCAATATCGGAAAAAATTCCGTCAGCTGAAGCGAAACCCATCTGACACGTACAAAGAACATGTCACCAAACTTGAGCGCATCCTCGATAAATGGATCGAGTTAGCCAAGTGCGATGAACATGTGGCAGATCTGAAGGATCTAGTTCTCAGAGAACAATTAGAGAACACCTTCCCTGCCGAAGTGATGTTGCACGTACTTGATCGGAAACCGAAGTCTGCGAAAGAAATGGGCGAAATTGCCACGGAGTACGAACAATCACGTTCGAACATCAGGCCACGGCAATCTCACCAAAACCATTCTAGCGGCAGCGCGTTTTCGAACACAAAAAGTTCGAATGTCGTCAGAAGTGACGCGAAAGAGAAAGCGTCACAGAAAGAACATAAATACGTGAGCGATGATGAAAAGCAAAGACTGAAAGCCACAGGCTGTTGTTTTTTTTGCAAGGGCAAAGGGCACCTGTCGCGATTTTGTCCCAATAAGGGAGAAAGCGTTCACGCAGTTCATGTTCGAAATGAATTTGATGGACAAGAAATCCCCGTACATCTTGACAAGCTGTGCAAGTCGTGCAAAAAGAAGGATTTCAAAGAGGAAGTGTTCATCAAATTAGACGGCCGAATCGTAAAAGCATTACGCGATTCCGGGTGCTCAGGTATTATGGTCAGGGCCGACCTTATACCTGAAGAAAGGTACTTGGCAAAGAAAAAAGAAACTACTCTCGCAGAGAAGAAAACACGGAAATTGTGTCCCACGGCTGTGACCCACATTGATTGTCCGTATTTTGATGCCAAAACCGAAGTGGTCATACTCGAAGATCCCATTTATCCTGTCCTCATTGGTAAATGGTATGGTGTAGGCCAGAACAAGAGGAAGACCCCTTTGTTTCCAGTACGTGACCCGAGTTGGTATCAAGGTGAGACCAACGCGGCGGTCAGTACACGGAAGCAAGAGAAGAGAAAAAGAAAAACGGAATGAGAAACCTGTGCCGGGAACTAGTCATGATGACAGAAATACACACAAGATGTATTCCCCGCAAGATCTCAAGAAGGCTCAGAATGATGATGAAACACTGGCAAAAGTACGCCAAATGGCTGTTTCAGGAGAATCATTCCACGGTGTGAAATATGTATACAAGAAAGAAATCTTGTACAGGACAACCCTCGACAAAACCGGGAGTGAATCTAGTAAAGTCGTTGTTCCCAAAGAAATGAGAAGCAAAGTGCTTTCTTTTGGGCACGACCACCCGATGACAGGTCATCTCGGGCAGAAGAAAACCACTGATAGAATCAGGTGTGAGTTCTGGTGGCCAGGTTTGGTCGGAGACATAAAACGTTACTGTCTCTCGTGTGACACATGCCAAAGAACAGCGCCAAAAGGCAGAACCAAGAAAGCACCTCAAGACAGTCTGGGGTTCTCACCCTTTGAAATGCGGTATGGCAAGACCATCAGAGGTCCCATGCAGGTCCTGCGTCGTGCATGGACTGATGAATCGGTCGAAGGTGAACAGAAGACGTCAGCAGAATACATTGTCGACCTCAGAAACAGAATTGACGAAAAAAAAGAAGAAGCAGAAGAACACATCGCCGTAGTCATCGAGGAAGATGATACGATGAACGATGATATCTTCCGAATAGACACTCAGAAGATGATTCCTCTGCTGGAAACTACTCGAACAGAAGATGTCACAAGCGTGAACTTCTGTAAAGAATTGAGTAAAGAAAGAACAAAAGAGGCGAAAGCGATCTGTAGTGCATTCTCCAAGAATCTGACTGATGTACCGATTACTACCAACTTGGAGAAGTGCAGAATCGAACTTACAGAGAAGAAACCTGTGTTTGTTCGACCGAGACTCGTACCTCATGCGATGGTAAAAACGGTCGAAGACGAGATCGACGAGATGTTGAAGCTCGGGGTCATTGAACCGGCAAACTCACCGTACAATGCTCCAATCGTTTTTGTGAAGAAGAAAGGAGGTAAGAAATACCGGGTTGTGACAACCATGGAGCAGATTATTTAAGTCGCGCTTCATATAGTGACTAAATTTGGGAAATTCATTCTCAAGAAAGGGGCTGTCATGAATTATTATTATGAGGCGCGAACCTGTCAAGAATAGAATAGGCAACCGAGACTACTCGCGCATTACACGACGTAGCCAAGTGACGTATTCATGTGACGTATCCAAGTGTACTGACGTAAACTAAAATCGTTTCACGAGAGGGTCGTTTTCCGCAAGTCCATGGAGCGAAGAACGCTTGGAGGAAAAGCCGTTCCCCTGTCTTTGTAGGTAAGTGACTGTGATTATTGCATCGACAATCGTTCCACGGGACCTGGGCGGAGATGAGGGTATCGTGTCAGTCATGTACATTGTGTTGTTGTCAAGTTGTGTACGTTTGAATGTGCGCTGTTGCCAAATCCCCATTTTTCGAAACACAGTAATAGAATGAGAACGATAATAAAACATGAACAAACCAAGTCTTTTAGACAGGCTGTGTAGGTAACACATATGGCCCTTTGATCTGTTTCAGGAACCCACGGTCCAATGATTCATTCATCTTCCTCTTCCTTATGTTGCCGTATTTGTGGAGAGAGATGTAACCAGACTACTACTGCTATTAACTTGATGATGGTGTCTTGAGAAGAAGAGTGATGACCCAAGCCAGGAGCGCGGTCTTCAAGACCAGTCAAGTGCTGCACGTCATCTCGAGTACCTTTTCAATGACATCGAGCTAAGTCAAAACTTCATAAACATTATGTGTATTCCTTTTGTTTTGATGTCCTCCAAGGGAAAATTCTGAAGAACGTTTGCGGCGGCGGAGTCACGTTAGATTACCATGACAGAATTGAAATCCAGCAGCAATAGACAATTGATCAGAGTGTGCTGTGATGCAAGTAACATGACCTAGCTTGAACAGTGTGTGATACATTTAGTACGATGCTGATATTTAGCAAAAATATAGACTAACCTGATTAATGTGTGCTGCATTGCAAGAATTTTATTAACACTATCCATGTATTAAATTATGTAAACCAATGTTGACCTTTCTCCGCTACTTCGAGAGCATGGGAAAGAGTGAAAGAAAGTAAAGTCCAGGCAGTACCTGTTTCTTTAGCTAATACGAAAAGGCGGCGTGTTTTCCTTCCATAAAATTCCTTTGGAAGGCGCACGCAGAAAGAAACAGGCTGACGAAAACTGACCTGTGACAACTTGCTTATTCTTTAGCAATTTTAGACTAGTCCCTCTTTAGGGCGAGGGCCAGATGTAAAAAAGCAGATCACTGCTTACTCTATTACCCTCGTAAAATAAAGAATTGTTCTTGTTCTTGTTCTCTCTCTCTCTCTTTCCACTCCTCTCTCTCACTATGGCGATAGGTTCCCCCCTCAACTACCGTCCCACCGACGCTGCTTGACTGCGCCTGCCACGGCCTCTATACCTCCATCTCAAGGAGCTGGGAATCCTGCAGAGACCACCAACCGTAAGGGGCTGTCGCGCCGGCCGCTCGCAGTGTCTTCGAACCGCACAGCGACTTGCTGCCCTCAACCCTTCTCCTACCTCCACTTCTCTCACGCCCACCACCCCCACCCAATGTACCACTACCCCTCCCCAGCATACCCCACCCTTTCCCTGCTTCCTTCTATCCCTCCCTATTCTCCCACCACCTCTCCCCATTCTCTCACCACCCCTCCCCCTCACCTCCCCACCCCTCCCCGTTCTCCCACAACCCCTCCCCAGCACCCGCCCTCCCCACATCAGCATCCACCCACTCATTCCAAAAACACCCTACACCTCCGCCTCCTCAACTCCCAGTCAGTGAATCCAGAAGGCAAAGCAGATCTGATAGCAGATTACATTATAGAACACAAGTTAGACGCCCTGTTCATCACCGAGACGTGGCTGCGACCTGGTGATGACCCCAAGATCAAGCATCTGACCCCCGCAGGGTATAAGACAGTCTCCTTCCCCCGCCCGGCTGGGCGTGGTGGTGGCATCGCCGTCGTCTACAATGACCACATGCATGCTGCAGCGTCCTTCTCGGACAGCCCCCCCTTCCCCCACACCACCTTCGAAGCTGTGGAGATGACGGTCGCCACCACCACCACCCTCACCTTCCTGTGTATATATCGCCCTCCTCCTAACACCAAGAACAAGATAAAGGACTCTACTTTCTTTGACGAGTTCTCCCAAGCCCTTGACCACTACAACGTGACGTCCCACAGCGCCATCGTCCTCGGTGACTTTAACATCCACTGGGACTGCCCTGCCAACGCTGACACCAAGCGGGCCCGTGCGCTGTTGGACAGCTACAGTGTGGACCAGGTCGTTCCTTTTCCCTCCCACTCCCGTGGCCACATCCTGGATTCAGGCATGGGTATTGACAATTGTAAAAAAGGCGGACAATTTATAACTGAAGACGCGAAGCGTCAAGTCGATGGCGCGATGCGCCTAGCATTACTAGGGGGGTCCGGGGGCATGCCCCCCCCCCCCCCCGAAATTTGTTTTTCTCCAAAGAACCCAGATGGTGCAATCTGGTGTCATCTGAGTTTGCCATTAAATTCTGGTTTTAGAATCAGAGTTTTTAGTACAAAAATGTACCAATTTTTGCTTTTTTGAAAAAAAATATATATACATGTATTATATGGTTTAAATTTGTAAAAATATTGATCTGTTGAGACAAACAGGAAAATGTAACTTGTAACACAATCTGTGCAATCTGGTTTACTTTCAAACATAAAAGTTCAATAACTGAGGCAGGCGGTAGCAGTGCGTGAACAAAGTACGGAAAGTTTTCGCGGGCTTTTGCGCAAAGGCCAAAGTAACACTTTTGCATTTTCGGAGGAACAAAAAACAAATTTTCGGCGGACAATTCCCATGCCTGTCAGGATTGGATTGTCACTCGACCCTCGGACAATCTGGTCTCCAGCCTCGTCGCCAACGACCACCTTGTCTCCGACCACACTGCCATCAACTTCGTCGTCAACATCACCAAGCCAGCACAGAAGCGGAAGATGGTCACACGTCGCAAGCTACGAGACATTGAGACATATGCCTTTGGAGACGAAGCTGCCCTGCTGCTTGCCCAGCGAGACCCGTCCTCTGACCCCGCCCATTTCTTCAGCTTGACTCTGCGCCAGCTCCTCGACAAACACGCCCCGCCATCCCTATGCGCAGTCTCTGAGCGACAGCCGGCTCCCTGGTTCTCTGAGGACATCACAGCCGCCAAGATCGAGAGACGGCGAGCGGAGCGTGCATGGCGACACTCTGGCCTGGAGGTTCACCGGCAGACTCACTGCTGCCAAGGTCGAGCACTTCCACGACCGCATCGCCAACGCCTCATCATCCAGGGAGCTGTTCTCCATCATATCCTCTCTCCTGGGCTCCTCCCCCGCTGCCCCCTTACCCGCTGCTCACCCACCACAAGATATCCCGGAATTATTCTCTGAGTTCTTCAAGGACAAGATTGACAAGCTTCGCAGAACACTCGATCAGCAGCCCTTCGTCCCGTCCCCACCCTCCCCCTCCTTCTCCGGCTCCCCCCTCACGTGCTTTCAGCCTGTCACTCAAAACCACGTCAAGCGACTCATCATTAAGACGGCCATCAAGACCTGCGAGCTAGACCCCCTGCCAGGCTTCCTCTTCACCAAGTGTTTGGACAAGCTCCTGCCGTCTATCACAGATATCATCAACATCTCCCTGGCCACAGGCTTAGTTCCCGACAGCTTCAAATCTGCCATTGTCCGCCCACTCATCAAGAAGCCCGGACTTGACGTCAACGAGTTGAAGAACTACCGTCCTGTGTCCAACCTGCCCTTCCTCTCCAAGCTTCTGGAGCGTATCATCCTGGAGCAGTTGAGCGCCCACCTGTCTCGGAACTCGCTGATGCCAGTGTACCAGTCAGCGTACCGCCCTCACCACAGCACCGAGACGGCCCACAGCACCGAGACGGCGCTCCTGCGAATCACCACAGACCTCCTGAACACAACAGATAGTGGTCTCGTCTCTGCCCTTGTGCTGCTGGACCTTTCCGCGGCCCTCGACACGATCGACCATCAGCTACTCGTCGATCGCCTCAGTTCCACGTTCGGCATTCACGACACCGCCCTCTCTTGGTTCCGGAACTACCTTCAGAACCGCTCTCAGACTGTCACCACTGATTCGTTCTCTTCTCAGCCTGTCCCTGTCCGCTTCAGCGTCCCACAAGGGTCTGTCCTCGGCCCTGTCCTTTTCACCCTGTACACCCAACCCTTCTCCCTGGTCATCGAACGCCACGGCTTGAACTACAACTCCTTTACCGATGACACGCAGCTCCAGAACAGCGCCAAGCCGGAGGACGTTGACCATCTCCTGGGATCCATCTCCAGTTGTTTCACTGACATCAAGAACTGGATGACTGAGAACAAGTTGAAGCTGAACAGTGAGAAGACGGAGGCCCTTCTCGTTGGAACACGACAGAAGATTGCTTCCCTCACTGTGACCGACCTCCAGCTGGATGACACGACTGTTCCATTCTCCCCTGCTGTCAAGAGCATTGGCGTCTTTCTCGACTCCACTCTCTCCATGCAGACACACATCTCCTTCATCATCAAGACCTGCTTTTTCCACCTACGACGCATCGCCTCCAACCCGTCGCTACCTCACCCACGACGCCTGGGTCAAGCTGGTTGTCTCCCTCATCTTCAGTCGTCTGGACTACTGCAACTCCCTTCTGGCTGGCCTCCCCGCCTTATTCATTCATGGCCTACAACGAGTCCAGAACGCTGCTGCCAGGCTGACGTTGAGGAAGACGAAGCAAGACCACATCACCCCCCTACTTTGCTCCTTGCACTGGCTCCCTGTCAACACCCGAATCTCCTACAAACTGTCCACTCTGGTCTACAAGTGTCTCAACGACTCTGCTCCCGAGTACCTTCAATCCTCCCTGGACATGTACACCCAGCCCTCCGACCGTCCCCTTCGTTCTGCTGCTGACCCACTCCGCCTTCACATCCCTCGCTCGAAACTCGCATCTGCTGGTCAGCGTGCATTTCCCTCCGCGGGCCCCTCCGTCTGGAACTCCCTGCCGCTTGAGCTTCGCCAGAGCCCCTCTCTTGACGCGTTCAAGAGTAGGTTGAAGACTCAGTTCTTCCCGTAGCTGGCTGCGACTTTCATGTTCGACGTGATGTGTTGTGCCCCAAAAGACATTCTTGTGCTGTGCTCTGTGAGAGGTGTTTTCTTTGTGTTTAATATTATTTTGTTTGGACCTAGCTATTGATGTGTACATTGTTGTTAAACAGTTGTTTGTTGTATGTTTATCAGGGTTTGCTAGTGTGTGATAGGGTCCGTGTCCGTCTGTAGATGTTAGTTTCTTTGTTAGTCCTGTGTTGACAACTCTTCGACAAGCACTTAGAACTGTACCCACGGAATACGCGCTATATAAGCTTCATATTGATTGATTGATTGATGTAAGCCCTCATACGTGATTGTTCTGAAAGCTTACTAATTTACACGATTGTTCTGAAACTCTACTAAAGGTAAACTTGCTTCACCCGTGAAATGTAGTCAGATATGGAACAATATGTATACCCCTGCCCAACGAAGTGTGTTTGAGTTGATCCGTCTTCTGTGTGCGCGACAGCTTCAGATGTGTGTTTGAGTTGATCCGTCTCTCCCCCGGCCATCTCCTTACGTCTCTCATCCCCTCTCCACTTGAATTTTTAGTTCATAAAAAAACCACACAATCATTTGTGAAAAATATTTGTTGTGCCCTTCGTCTTTAAATGGGCACACACTAGCTTCCATTTTCCCTCTTTGCCATGCCTTTCGATCCATTTTGGTGACCTAGCCACCTAAGCATGGCAAAGAGGGAAAATAAAAAAAGTTTCTATGTGTCCCTTTAAACCTGTAATTAGCATTTTGAGTTGGGAATACTCAAGAAGAATCATTACATTTTTGAAGATTATAAATAATTGTTGTCTTTGGACGAAAGTCACCACCTCAGGTCGCAGGCTGGACATCAGCTGTTTCATTACAATCAGGTCGGCAAGGTCGTCGACGGTCCAATTCTTCTCGGCCATCTCAACCCAGCGCCGCAGGTAGAGATTAAGACGTGCCACGAATTGATGACTCAGCTCGCCGCTCAGTCTCTTGCAGTTCCGTAGTCGTCGTCGGTACGCTTCGGCAGTCAAGTTGAAACGCTGGAGTAGCGCCTTCTTCAAAGCTTGATAGTTCCTCGCCTCGTCGTCATCCAAAGCGTTGTAGAGCTGCAAGGCGCGTCCCTTCAAACATGTGCTGAGGCGGCTAGCCCACGTTACTTCTTCCCACTTCTGGTCAGAAGCAATACGTTCAAACCTGCGCAGAAAATCGTCGAGCTCGTCCTTGTCGTCGTCAAACGTCGGGAGTCTCGTTCGGTCCGTCACAAACGTCGGCGCGCTAGTCTGAGTAGGTGTACCCTTCTCTGCCTGTAACTTAGCTAGCTCTAGCTGGAGTTCGCGATCCGCCTGCTCTTTCCGGTCTAGTCTGTCACGTTCGGCCTGTTTGTCCTGTCTGTCACGTTCGGCCTGTCGTTCCCTTTCTTGTCTGTCAAGTTCGTCTTTCTCTTTCTTGTCTTGTCTGTCACGTTCGTCTTTCTTGTCTTGTCTGTCACGTTCGTCTTTCTTGGCCTGTCTGTCACGTTCGGCCTGTCGTTCCTGTCTGTCATTTTCTTCTTTTCTCGCCTGTCGCTCTAAGTCTTCCTTCCGTTCTACCTCTAAGCGTTTTAAAACTGACGCTTCGGGCTTTAGCGCGTGCGCCTCGCTTAGTCTGTCCCTCGCTGGCAGGAGTCAAATACCCCCCTTCCCCAAGTACCTGTCTCGGAGGAGAACCCTCTTCAGCCATGGTTTAGTTTGGAAGAGAATGCTACGGACAAACTAACGCAGCTATAGCTAGAACCCGAGAAGATGAAACAATGGATACAAAAATCCAGCAACCAGAAAACGCAGAAGAAAAATCCAAACGGTGTGGAACAAAACGCGTAGCCTATTTTATGGTTGCTTTTTGCCGTGAAACACAGTGTTTCCCACAGCCGTGGTTAGGACAGAAGTCCTCGGACCCTTCCCCCCCAATTCCAACAAAGTCAAAAATATGGAGAAAAATCCAAGTAAAACAAGATGGTAGAAAGGTAACCTGTTACAGAATGCGAAACAACAAAGTAGAGAACACTGAGTAAAACGAATAACAAATCCGCTAACCCCGCTCAGCTCTCTGCAACGGAAAACTCTGAACGTACAGCAACAAAGATTCACAAACAAAGGAAAGGGAAATAATCACAGTTAGCGCATACAATAGCTCACAAATTACAATTTACATTTTCCTGCAAGATGTGAATCGCTTAAGGTGTGGTATATGATCAAAGCTATACAAAAAAGGGTAGCTCCAAGCAGAAAATAAGTCGAGCACTGACAAGATTATCTGCTCTTAGTTATCCTTAATTGGTGGGTCTTTATCAGTTGGAAATTAACTGAGTAGATCCCGGCTTGGCCCCCATGTGTCACGTTTCAATATCACAATAAGGTGATTATGAACGGTTAGTTACTTCTAACTAACTAACCACACCACGATCCACTCTCGCAGTCATACAATTAAATAGAACCAACAAAAGTATAAGTTTCAGACGCCTGTTTATGTACTAACTCGCCACCTCCCTCGAGAATTCACTCCAAAAGATGTTTTACGTTCAAAACGTAAAATATAGGTCACTGACAAAAACGCCAGTTAAAGTTTAGAAAATGATAATAACACGCTAATCCCGTGTATAGCGAGAAAAGATAGCTGTCTGGAAAAGTGCTGGTTATTTGCAGGTGTCACACACCCCACGTTGTCACCGCTCACATGAAATCATTAATACACAAGATGACAAGGCGGTATAAGGGCGCTATGATAAGGTGCACTTAGCTTTATGCCACTGAGTGGGCGACCCGTGATTAGTCTATAGTTGGAAGGACGACTACAGCGACAGCAACCACCAGTACACCAGAACACGAGGTTAGCAGGTTACGTAGACAGTAGACAGGTTACGTAGACAGTGGTTACGTAGCAAGTAGTAAGCAGTAAGCAACAAAAAGCATTGGTGCACTAAACATGCCACGCAAACCTTCATACACCACATTTAAACATGTCACCTTGACATATTTCATCGAGCACGTGGGCCTGCACAAACGAACTTTCACAACAACAAATCAGCTATTTTCAAAAGATTCTTGACAGTCCCCTTTGTGCCTTTTGTAAAATTGAAAATGAAACAATTTCACATATATTTTGGTACTGCCCGCTCAGTCGGAAATTTTGGACTGACTTGGAAGAACTGTTAAACAGAAGTGGTATTTACCGCGCAAATGTTCTTTTTACAGAAGAATTTATTTTGTTTGGGTGTATGAACAATGTTAAGGTAGATGTGGTTTTGGATTTTATCATTTTGTTTGCAAAGTTTTATATTTATAAGAGTAAGTTACAAGAGACAAGGCCACTGTTAGAAATATTTCTAAGAAATTTGAAATACAGATTTGAAATAGAAAAATATTCCAGTTTCAAATCTGGTAACATTACCAAATTTGTAGAATTATGGTCCCCATATGAAGAGTTGGTTAGGTAGTACGCTAGGTTGTGCAGAGATGTGATGATATATATGTGTTTTGGCTTTGATTTTTGTTTGTTTCTTTTCTTTTTTTGTCTTTGTTTGACGGTATTATTAACTGACTGTATTATTATTAAGCAGGTAATACGTCCATAATGTCAAGTATTGTAATCTGCATGCTATGTTAAGCTCCGGCCTTACTTGTAGGAGAAAGGTATGCTATATGTCCGTCTGTCTGTTATGTCCTAATGCTGTGTGTTGTGTATACTTGCCAAACATATCTATTATAAATGTTGATGGATGAATGATGATAAATTGTAGACGGATGCATGTTATTGATTAAAAGCCCCACAATGATGTGCTTGGCAAACAAAAAAAAAAAAAAATCAGCTATTTCCTTCCTTCTCTCCATATCTGCAAAAACCATATACAGATTAGTATTTTAGCGTCACAAAGAGCAAATTATGCGCTAACCTGGAAAGAACAACAGAGAGTATTTCATTCCACAAACACAGACTCGTCAACACCGTTAAATAACGATTTATTACCTCAACAGCCTATGTAGGTAGCTCTCCTTTAAGCGAATCCGCTTGCTTGTATGGCTACGCCCGTCGACGTTTTAAAAGCCACACCCCCGGTACTGAGTTTATCTTCTGCGTTGAAACTCTCCAACCCTCAGCCCAGAAACACCCGACAAACTCGTCGTGGGAAACATATATGGTGGCGATAGGCGGTGACTCCTCCCTTGTCCTAAGAGCCCTCCTGTACTAATGCAGAGCAGGCACGATGACATCAAAAATATCACCTCGTGTTGAAATCCTCCAACTCTTAGACGAACAAGTACCGTCTCCCTATCGTGCCTATGTTAAAAGTGGGCTCGTTTCAAGTCTTTCCCAAACAACCTTGAAAACATCACGTGACTCCGCGTGTCACACATCCTGTTCAGTTACAGTCGATTTCGCCAAGCAAGCAAAATCACGCACGTGGAACTCCTGCAAAACGAAATCCCCGTGCTGCGCTACGCTTTGTCAGCGGTTTCGTACCGTCACCCCGACTCAAGCACAGGCGCTTTCCATCACAATTGGAGATAGGCACTCGACAGAGTGTTCTTATCTCCAATCCATGTCACTAAATCGTGACAGAGAACAATAAAGAAGACATGTTCAATGTATGAAACGTATTACTTGTTGAGTTTGTATTAATTGGACGGGGGTATAAATATCAATTTCACTTAAGATTTAGTATCATTGTATCAAAATAGTGTTCCATTTACATACAGACATACACACAGACAGACGGACAAAGTGCATCCAGTATACCCCCTCCAACTGCATTGGGCTGGGGTATAAATATCAATATCACTAAAGATTTAGTAATAATAACAATAACAAATAATAATACGAATATTTATAACGCGCACATATCTCACCAACAGGCGACTCAAGGCGCACATACATTCATTCACACACACGGAGACTTAAAGTCACCAACACACACACACACACACCATCAACCATTAAAATATGTACAGTTATTCAGGGTGGGATGGGGTGGGCAGTGTAGAATGCATGGATTATGTGGAAAAAAAAGGAATAATAGTATAATTGTATCAACATTGTGTTCCATATACATACAGACATACACACAGACATATAGACAAAGTGAATCCAGTATAACCCCTCCAACTTCGTTGGGCTGGGGTATACATATTGTTCCATATCTGACAACATTTCACGGGTGAAGCAAGTTTACCTTTAGTAGAGTTTCAGAACAATCATGTAAATTAGTAAGCTTTCAGAACAATCACGTATGAGGGCTTACATGTTTACGATGAAACAAATAGTAGACTTTCAGAACAATCATGTAATAGTCACTTTTCAGAACAATCACGCGTAACAAACGTCAGCATTTGTGACACTGTGAAAGTAGCACCTGAAAAGCCGGTCACATTCCTTGCATTTAGTAAGAAACAACATGAGGGCTCCAGTGTTTGCACTAATTGTATTCTCTGTGGCTGTCGAGATGGCCACTGGTGTCAACACACACACCATACTTCAGCGAGATGACAACGTCATGGTCGAGAGAAAGCAGCCTCTCGAATTTTTGCTTCAAACGGCTAGCCACGTTTCACTGCACACAGCGTCCAGGAACGGCGAAATAGTTACCAGGAGCTATCAAGGCGCTGACCAGTCACCCCAGAAAGTGTCTTTGACAAGCAAGTCCCCCCTTAGGTCTCTTGCGATCACTAACCTGACACAAACGACTCCCGGCACACCAGCAAACAGCACACGTGGCCTTCAGAAGAATGTGAAGGGATGGCTCTCTCTGTCCACTGCTGTCCTTCCCGACACGTCGGTTGTGGCACAAAGTGGAAGTGGGCCTACTTCACGATTCTCCTTCCATGACGGAACGTGGAGCACGAGGGGTGTCAACACTAACACGGGGATGTCCAGCCATCACCTCACACACGAAATAAGAACGCACGTAAGCACTGTCTCTGCTGGTACGTCTGATGAATCTTCAAAGCACAACGGCAGAAACACACCCTCGACCTTGCCGTCTCCTTATGGACCGAGCCTCAGACACACAGAAAGCAATCCCGGAACAACTACGACTGTCCTCCTATCGCCAGTTGTGACCTCAGCGGCGAACGGGTCCCGGCTGCAAGTGGACACGGAGTTTGTGGTCAAGTGTCTCCTAACCGACATCATCGTCGCTCTGCCTGCCCTGGACGGTCAGCTGGTGTTTGACGTTGACCAACAGCGGCTGAGTGATGAGCTGAACGCCAGCCTGGAGTGTCACATGACCATGCTGTCTCCACCCGGCAAGGTGCTCATGCTGCAGTTCAGCGAGACTTCGCGACAAGGCGCTGCCCTCAGAGTGTTCTCTGTGTCAGAGACGGCTGCAGACGGCCACCTGAAGCCATACAGCAGAATGAACGTCGTGTCAATGTACACGCTCGGACAGACGTGGGACAGGCGAGCTTTCACCAACCCGGGCCAGAAGGTGTGGTTCCACGTGGAAAAGGAAGGTTACGTGAATGAATTTCCCCCCATCGTGGTCAACTTCACCTGGGTGGATGTGTCGCGGGTACCGGGCCTGGAGACCGTCTTCACAACGCCCACCTCAGGTTCAAAGACTCATAAGTTTATTGTTACGTTATTTGGTTAGAATGTATATGTATTTGGTGTTTAAAGAGTATGGTTTTACTCATGGTTGATATATGTAAAGCGCTGAGAGCATAGTTTACTGTGGTTCGCGCTATATAAGCCGTCATTATTATTAGTATTATATGTTATTTAGTTGTAACTACGTAGTGTCTTTCAGGCCTGGTTCTAGGGGAGGGGGTGGGGGAGGATCTTGGGTTCTGAAAGACCCCTCCCCCATCCCCCACCCCTTACCCGGCAAATATACCTTTTGTTTAGGAGTGACCTAAATACCCCTTTCAAGTGCTAGAAAGTAGCAGCTTTGTCTTTTCTAGGCATGTATTTGCAAAGCTGCCTTCTAATGATGATAACAGCAACCTCTGATTGTCCAACTGTTATCATGAGTTATTTCTACTATGCTGACTGTTAGCAAATGATAACAGACATGTCGAGAAAAAAGATATCAAGCATGAGCCTTTTAGGCGAATGCTGATATCGTTTGTGAGACATGTCTGTTATTATTTGCTAACAGTCAGCATATTAAAAATAACGGTTTTATTACCGTAATTCGACCAACAGAAATTTCGAAGCGACCCTGCGAATTAGACAGAACAGCCGCAATGGAAACTTGAGCGCTCCTACCTGATTATGCCTGTCAGTCAAAGCATTATCGTGACCTGGGTCAGCCAATCAGAGTAACACACCTTACGTGATCATGAATATTCACAGGTCATTGCACTGCGAACTCAGATGATGGGCGGTGTCTTGCTGTTCTGTAAAGCACCCACCGACAACACTCGCTTTTCGGTATTTTGTTTAGTTAAAGAGAGTATTATCTGACAGCATTTGAAGTGTCATTCTTTAGAATAAATCACGTTGATATTGTTGATTTAAATTTTTACTTTGTCTTGTTAATTTTTAGCTTGATAAAGAAAAAAGGTCCCTGCCTGAACGTTATAACATTTAGAGGGTCACCTAGAATCCGTCCTGATTGGTCAAAAAGCCATATGGGGCACTGAATTGGTAATACGTACCTGTAAAGCTGCCTTCTAATGATGATAACAGCAACCTCTGACTGTTCAACTGTTATGTACCTGTAAAGCTGCCTTCTAATGATGATAACAGCAACCTCTGACTATTCAATTGTTATGTACCTGTAAAGCTGCCTTCTAATGATGATAACAGCAACCTCTGACTATTCAAATGTTATGTACCTGTAAAGCTGCCTTCTAATGATGATAACAGCAACCTCTGACTATTCAAATGTTATGTACCTGTAAAGCTGCCTTCTAATGATGATAACAGCAACCTCTGACTATTCAAATGTTATGTACCTGTAAAGCTGCCTTCTATTGATGATAACAGCAACCTCTGACTATTCAACTGTTATGTATTTGTAAAGCTGCCTTCAAATGATAACAGCAACCTCTGACTATTCAACTGTTTGTACCTGTAAAGCTGCCTTCTAATGATGATGACAGCAACCTCTGACTGTTCAACTGTATGCACCTGTTTTAAAAATGCAGTTGCCATTATCTGCCCCCTTGCCTTGTCAGTGTGTGTCTCAGCGTGCCACCTCTGACTGGTTTATCATGTCAACTGATTGTTGACACTTGAAGCATCCTAATCGCCAGTGTCCTGATTGTAGCGTGCCACCTCGGACTGTTATATCATATCAACTGATTTTTGACACTTGAAGCATCCTAAAAGCCAGTGTTCTGATTGTAGCGTGCCACCTCGGACTGGTTTATCATATCAAGTGATTGTTGACACTTGAAGCATCCTAAAAGCCAGGGTTCTGATTGTAGCGTGCCACCTCGGACTGGTTTATCATATCAAGTGATTGTTGACACTTGAAGTATCCTAAAAGCCAGTGTTCTGATTGTAGCGTGCCACCTCAGACTATTTTATCATATCAACTGATTGTTGACACTTGAAGTATCCTAAAAGCCAGTGTTCTGATTGTAGCGTGCCACCTCTGACTGGTTTATCATATCAACTGATTGTTGACACTTGAAGTATCCTAAAAGCCAGGGTTCTGATTGTAGCGTGCCACCTCGGACTGGTTTATCATATCAAGTGATTGTTGACACTTGAAGCATCCTAAAAGCCAGTGTTCTGATCGAATTGTGCACAGGGTACATTCAGACGCCCAACTTCCATCCCGACATCCAGGAACAGTTCAACAAGATGGACAAGTGGGCACAGGTGGATGTTCCACCAGCCACCTGGATCATGGTCAGCTTTGCCCACCTAATATGTCGCTGGTATTTGGTCATTCACGTATACGTGGGGGAAAGGACAGGGGATCCTATGGACGTGTGTGGCCACGGCTTTGTCCAGCCTGCCCTGTGGAGAACTCATGCCCTGCACGTGCTCTTCACCAAAGTAGACGGTTCACTGTTTGGCGATTTCCTCGTATTGGGTTTGTTGTTGCTTTCTCTGTGTCTCCTTCTTCTTCTGTTCCCCTCCTCCTCCTCCTCTGCTTCTTCTTCTGTTCCCCTCCTCCTCCTCCTCTGCTTATTCTTCTGTTCCCCTCCTCCTCCTCTTCTGCTTATTCTTTTGTTCCCCTCGTCCTCCTATTCTGCTTATTCTGTTCCCCTCCTCCTCCTCTGCTTCTTCTTCTGTTCCCCTCCTCCTCCTCCTCTGCTTATTCTTCTGTCCCCTCCTCCTCTGCTTCTTCTTCTGTTCCCCACCTCCTCCTCTTCTGCTTATTCTTTTGTTCCCCTCGTCCTCCTATTCTGCTTATTCTGTTCCCCTCCTCCTCCTCCTCTGCTTATTCTTCTGTTCCCCTCCTCCTCCTCTGCTTCTTCTTCTGTTCCCCTCCTCCTCCTCTGCTTCTTCTGCTGTTCCCTCCTCATCCTCCTCTGCTTATTCTTCTGTTCCCCACCTCCTCCTCCTCTGCTTCTTCTTCTGTTCCCCTCCTCCTCCTCCTCTGCTTCTTCTTCTGTTCCCCCTTCTTCTTCTTCTTCTTCTTCTTCTTCTTCTTCTTCTTCTTCTTCTTCTTCTTCTTCTTCTTCTTCTTCTTCTTCTTCTTCTTCTTGTTTGTTTGGTTTTGAAGTTGTTAGCTTTACTTGTATGTCTGTTTTCTTCGCGCCATCTTATGTAGCCATACTCGATCTTCGTCCTTTGTTGTTGACCTGCGTGTGGGAGCTTGACACGTCCATACACTACGTATATTAGCACCAGGCTGTTGTTGACCTGCGTGTGAGAGCTTGGCACGTCCATACACTACGTATATTAGCACCAGGCTGTTGTTGACCTGCGTGTGAGAGCTTGGCACGTCCATACACTACGTATATTAACACCAGGCTGTTGTTGACCTGCGTGTGAGAGTTTGGCACGTCCATACACTACGTATATTAACACCAGACTGTTGTTGACCTGCGTGTGAGAGCTTGACACGTCCATACACTACGTATATTAGCACCAGGCTGTTGTTGACCTGCGTGTGAGAGCTTGACACGTCCATACACTACGTATATTAGCACCAGGCTGTTGTGTCATTGTATTCATCGGTAGTGCATTAACCGTAAGCAAGTGATCACAGACATACCGAGCAAATGGATAATAGACAGGCTTGATTGTGTTTAATGTGGCCAGAAATAACAGATAGCAGGTCACTTAAAATCGGTGCTGGTTGGCCAAATTATTCGCTAAGGGCACTAAAGTGGAAATGTCGAATACTTGTTCGCAGAGATCAGTTAAGCCAGCCTTGGTCTGAGTGTTCCTGTTCGATCCTTCCCTGAATCGTAGTTTTGCTGTCAGTCTTCAACGTGTGACGTTCTGGTGGGGGGTCGACGGAGGAACGTGGTGGCGGTCTGCTCTCTGGAGGGGACGCTCACTCAGTCTGACTCCGCGACTTAGCAGTCAATGT
>NC_090245.1:110889380-110929380 GCF_037325665.1 Littorina saxatilis
GGGGAATATTGAGCTCTCGCCATGTCTTCCAAAACCCATAAAAGCGGATTGTTCGCCACAAAGAAATCAGACGACAATTCAGCGACGAAAGATGGCCCGATTGAGCAGAGAAGACCGCCAAATTGCATTGGGTCGTTTACAAGCAGGCCAAATCGCCAGGCACTTCCACGTGTCCCAGAGCACCATCAGTAGACTGTGGGTCAGGTTTCAAGCCACTGGCTCCGTTGCTGACTTGACACGAGCGGGAAGACCAAGGGCGACAACTGCTGCTCACGACCGCTTCATACGGCTCCGCCACCTCCGGAATCGTTTCCTGTCGGCCTCATCTTCTGTCCAGGCTCTCCCCGGGCCACACCGATTATCGGACCAGACCGTGCGGAACCGCCTGCATGAAGCTGGTTTGAGAGCTCGCAGACCTCACAGAGGAGCTGTCCTTACCCGCCGCCATCGCCAGAACCGAGTGCAGTGGGGCAACCAGCACCTTCGCTGGACCGTCCGGAATCACTGGAGACACGTGTGGTTCAGCGACGAGTCCTACTTCCTGCTCCAGCGACATGATGGTCGGAGGAGGGTCTACCGGAGAGTAAACGAACGTTACGCGCCCAACTGTGTGGATGAGGCACCCGTTCATGGTGGTGGAGGCGTCATGGTGTGGGGGGCGATCAATACCGCTGGAAGGAGCACCCTGGTGCACGTCCAAGGGCGCATAACTGCCCAGCGATACGTGGAGGAAATTCTGCGCCCACACGCCCTTCCTCTTCTGGCTGACCAGGATGCCATATTCCAGCAGGACAACGCTCGCCCGCACACAGCACGACTCACCACCCAGTTCCCCACCGACCACCATGTCCAGGTGCTTCCCTGGCCATCCATGTCGCCAGACATGAACCCGATAGAACACCTCTGGGATGAATTGGACAGACGTGTGCGCAGGCGAGAAGAAGCGCCGGCAAATCACCGCGATCTATTGCAGGCACTTCAGGAGGAGTGGGACACCATCCCACAGCAAGATATCCGGCTTCTGATCCAGTCCATGCCCAGAAGGTGCCGGGCAGTTGTTGCTGCTCAAGGCAGTCACACCCCCTACTGACTTGACAGCCTCGGCACCCAATCGTATTGATTGACTGATTGATTTGAAGATGCAAATGAACTGTGTGTGCATTCAACTGTGTCCATACCAAATTTCAAACAAATAATCTAAATATTGGATTTTCTGTTAATTTTTTCGAAAAATAAAACAAATTTGGCAAGTAGCAACTATGCGTTTCTTTTTTTGAACAGTACATAACGTGCGCCACACACAAGACAGAAGTCGCAGCACAGGCTTCATGTCTCACCCAGTCACATTATTCTGACACCGGACCAACCAGTCCTAGTGTTACACGACACTTGAGATTGCCACAAGTTCTCAAACGTCGTATAGTTGTGTTCTTTTATTCTACGTCGCCCGTCTTCGCAGCAGCAGAAAACAACTCGTCAAATTGAGTTCGAGGATTTATTTAGCATTACATACATACAACTGCACATCTAGCAGAACTCAAATAGAAGCTTCTTTTAACATTCAAATCGCGCTGGTATATATAGTAAATACTCAATCTCGAGAATATTCCAGACCGAACACGATACAACTACATTATACGAGCCGTGCATAGACTAAACTAGCGACATTCTCTCTGTGACGCACATCAAAAGCGCCGACGCACTTAATCCGAACGAACGCCACGAACTCACACTACAAACAGCGTGATAAACAACTTGTTTTGACAGGACTAGAAAGTTCACCTGCATTCTCGTCCAAGCATAAATATTGTGTTTACAAAATATAATATCGGTACTTTCCTACAAAGTACAAATAAGTCAACTACATGCAACACACAAAACTGAACCAAAGCTCAGCAACGGTAGCGTTTCCTAACATTACCCCCAACACCAGAAGAAATTTACCTAATTTCTTTCAATCATTGAAACGCTACTTGTACACATATTATGTATACATAACAGATGGAAATCCAGGTATGTACATTAGTCTGTTGGAGAATGAACACAGTTTCACTCACATACTCGGCTGAGAAAATCTGCTCCAACATTGTCTGAACCTTTGATCGATTCCACTCGCATATCAAAGTTCTGCAAGTACATCACCCACCTCATGATACGATTATTCACAAACTTCGCAGAGTTCAGGTAGGTGAGGGGTTTGTGATCAGTCTGAAGCACGAATTTCACCCCTTGGAGGTAGAGTTCAAATTTCTTGATTCCCCACACGATGGCTAAACACTCTTTCTCCATGGTCGAGTAGTTCTTCTCGGCTCCTGACAGCTTCTTGCTGGCATAGCTGACCGGAAACGGTTTACCTCCATGCTCTTGCATCAGCATGGCGCCGATCCCTTCGTCCGATGCGTCTGTACGCAAGATGAACTCTTTGGCAGTATCAGGAAGGCGTAGCACCGGGTCTCGTGACATCAGGTCGCGCACGGTCTGGTATGCCTTCTCCTGAGCTGGCCCCCAGAGTATTCGGTTGGGGCATCCTTTTCGGGTCATGTCCGACAAAGGCGCCGTTATGGCGGCGAAGTTTGGAATGAACTCTCTGTAGTACCCAGCCAATCCAAGGAAGGATCGCACCTGCTTCTTGGTTTCAGGACGTGGCGCATTGAGGATCTTGGTGACGTTTTCCAACAAAAGCCCCTTTTGACCTTCCTTCAGTGAATGACCTATGAAGTCAACGTTGTCGGTCCCCAAAATGCACTTGCTGGGTCTCACGGTCAGATTAGCTTTTGTCAGGCGGGAAAACAATTCCCTCAAAGTCTCCAGATGCTCCTCAAAGGTCTCCGTGTAGACTAGCAGATCATCCCAGTAGTACACAACATTCTTCATTCCTTTGAGCATTTTTCGCATTCCTCTCTTCAGGGTAGCACCACTGTTCACCATGCCAAAAGGCATCCGCAGGCACTCATACGTTCCGTCTGGAGTTGCAAAGGCGGTCTTTGGTATGTCCTCTTCGCGCACAGGAATCTGCCAATATCCCTTGCTGAGATCGATCTTTGAGAAGATCTTACTGCCAGTCAACCGTCGGAACAGATCAGCCGCCGTCGGCATTGGTTCAGGGTCAAACACGGTGATCTTATTCACTTTCCTGAAGTCAATGCATACCCTGTTTGTACCGTCTTTCTTCTTGACAACAACAACGGGAGATGAGTAAGGGGATGATGACTCACGGATGACCCCCATCTTCAACATGTTGTCGATGTCCTTCTTCAAGGATTCCCGAGCCTGAAACGGGATAGGGTATGGTTTTGACCGAACAGGAACGTCAGATGTGAGGTGGACTTCATGTTCGACCAAGGACGTAGAGCCTGGAACATCAGAGAACCTATGGGTGAAGTCGCCCATAAAATCATGCAGCTCCTTCTGCTGATCTTCTGTCAGGTCAGGTCCTAGCTTGACGTCATCCACTCCCTCTTTCTTGTGGAGGTCTCCCAACTCCAGTAGTTCCTCGCCGTCGAACTCGTCTAGTTCGGCTGGTTCTTCCACACTTGCTGCGACCTGTACTGCTTCCGGAGGTCTCTCCACATACAGTTTCAGGAGGTTAGCGTGGTAGATCTTGGACTTCTTGCCGACATTCACCTTGTAGTCGTTGATCCCTACCACGGCCTCAACCTCGTATGGGCCTTTCCACTGCATCAGTAGTTTGTTGTGATCAGTGGGAAGCAGTATCAGCACTTTGTTACCTGGTGTAAACTTCCTGTTTACGGCTTTGCGGTCGTAGTAGTGCTTTCCGCTATCCTGAGACTTTCTCAAGTTTTCTCTCGCAATCTCGAGAGTCTCCTCCAGTTTCTCTCGCAACTCGAACACGTACTGGTAACTGTTCTTCACTTCAGGTGTGTCCACATCTTTCGTCCACAATTCCTTTAGTATCTGCATCGGGCCTCTCACGGTCCGCCCGTACATCAGCTCGAACGGGGAGAATCCAGTGGACTCTTGTGGCACCTCCCTGTATGCAAATAGCAAGGCATTGATGTAGCGATGCCACTGCCTTGGCTGCTCACTGCATAGTTTCTTCAGCGTGGACTTCAGCGTCGCATTGAATTTTTCGACCAGCCCATTGCACATCGGGTGATAGGGTGTCGTAGTCAAGTGACGAATGCTCAGCAGCCTGTTGACCTCTTCCATGCATTCAGAGACAAACTGTGTCCCCAGGTCTGTGAGGATCTCTTCAGGAACCCCAATTCTGCTGAAAATGTCCACAAGTGCCTCGGCAACAGTCTCGGTGTCAATTTTCTTCAGAGGCACGGCTTCTGGGTACCTGGTTGCATAGTCTACCAGGGTCAGTACCCAACGATGACCCGCTTCACTTGGCGGTTTGATCTCGCCGATGAGGTCAATGGCCACCCTCTTGAAAGGTCGGTCGATCAAAGGCATCTTCTGCAACGGCACTTTCGGGACCCTTCCTCGAGGTATGGTTTTCTGGCAAATATCGCACGATCGGCAGAATCGAATCACATCTGCATGCAGTCCTGGCCAGTAAAACGCAGCCTGGATTCTGTCTGATGTCTTCTTGACACCCAGGTGACCTCCCATAATGGAGTCGTGGGCCACCTCCATCACCTGGCGCCTAAGTGGTTGAGGCACCAGAACTTGACGTAATGGCTTCCCACCGTTGACTCTCGCGTGCTGGAACACTCTGTACAGAATCTTGGCCTTCACTTCAAATTGCACAGTGCCTTCGCCCTTAGTCATCTCCTTGACAGGACGACTCCTGTACTTTGTTAAGGTCGAATCATCTTCCTGTAGCTGAATCAGCCGATCCCTGTCCACGACAGCAGTTGCAGAACTGTTGGTGACCCTAAGCGGCGTAGTCGTTTTGTTCTTCTTTGCCTGGGCTCTGGTCGTCACAGCGCTTACAACCTGCGGCTGGTCGCGCCGATGCACAGTGGCTCTGTCATCTCGTAAAAGTTCGCTAATATCTTCCTTCGCGAATGGCAGTGGGTCTTCCTCCTCAGCAGCAGGCTGAGCTGAGCCCACTCTCCATTCAAAATCAGGGTCATCAGGACGTCTCGCACCCTCAATATTCCCAATTAGTAGATCGTACAAGGGCTTCTTCAGGCAGACGGCCTCAACTTCTCCGGTGAAGTATGGAGTATCGATCTGGATTTTTACCACTGGTGCCTTCACGCATTTGCTGTCAGCCATGAGCGTCCACTTGAAGTCACCAGTGAACTTCTCTGTTGGCACCAGATCCTCTTTGACGATGACCCCATTGCAGCCCGAATCTCTGAGAACAGTCACTTCCTGCTTCTCAACAAATCCCTTCGACACGGGCATGTTCGACACTGACACAGCTGCGCTGGCGACGACAGAGATTGACTTGCCATTGGCGAGTAGAAGCTGGCCATCAGATATACATCCTTCCACGTCCGATGGTGTAGCCACTTGCTCGGCAGCCCTTGGAAGTATGACGCTGCTCGCACATACTTGTTGGTTCGAGCCACTCGTTTGCCTCTTGTTGTCGTAATATCTCCGTCGATGTTCTTGCGCTTTGTCATTGACATGTCCGTTATTTTTCTTTTGGGGACAGTTGGCGACTCGGTGGCCCTTGGCATTGCAAAGGAAACACGTTATGTTCTGCCCTTCATTGGATGATGGTGCGGACTCAGTTTGTCCCTTGGCAGGTTGGTTTGCCTGGTTCCCGCTCTTCTGGAAAGGTTTCGATGACTTTGACGTCCCCAGGGTCCTTCCATGAGCAATGAGATAACGCTCAGCAGCATCAGTAATGTCCTTCAAACCCCGCAGTTTTTGCTCTTCCAAGCGGGTCGCCAGGTCCTTCGGGCAGGCATTAAGGAACTGCTCCTTCACGATCAAGTCCCGCAGACTCTCGTATGACTGCTCTTCACCTGATAACTCCACCCACTTCTGCAGGTATGACGACAGGCGCTCCACAAACTGGCTCGGTGTCTCTCCAGACAATGGCTGGCATTCGCGGAAGCGTTGACGGTAGCCCCTTTCAGTGAAGTTGTAGCAACGCAACAGAGCTTCCTTCAGCACATCATAGTCTCTGGCGTCATCATTTGAGAGTCTAGTGTAGACCTCAAGTGCTGCCCCAGTCAAATGTGCGCTGAGTTGAATCGCCCAGTCGTCGCGCTGCCATCTAGCACTCTCAGCGAACCTCTCGAATCTTGCAAGGTAGCAGTCGATCTGGTCCTTCCCGTCAGCGAATGCTGGAAGTTTCGGTGCCCTGTGTAACATTTGCTGCTGGTTATCTCTTTGGCGTGGTGCCTCGTGCTCATTTTGAACACGCACCATTTCTGTCTGAAGCTCTAAACGTTTCGTCTCCATTTCTATTTGGAGCTCTAAGCGTTTCAGCTCAATTTGCCTTTCTTCACGCTGTGCTTCTCTTTCTCTTTCTTTTTCTTCACGCTGCGCTTGTCTTTCTTCACGCTGCGCTTGTCTTTCTTCACGCTGCGCCAGCAGTCGTGTCTGGGACTCGACGAACTCCGTCAACTGCTTGCCTTTTAGTCCCAGTTCAATTCCTTTTCCCCAGAACTCAGCCATTCTGGTCTTTTCCGGTGCGTTCGTCTGTATTTTTTCACAGCCCCGAACGTAGACGAATGTAGTCTTCTAAAAGAACACAGTCTCTACTGCACCTCCGATGCTTCTCTCGTCGCTGTTCACCTTCGTAGACGCAGGCTGCCACCCTCCTCGTCTAACGTGACGGCGCACTCTGCTCACGATACGTACACGACGTACCTCAGTCGTATTTCGTAGTATTAATGCACTAGCTCCGCGACGAAGTCCGTCTCGTCCAAACGGCAGCTAACCTCTGTAATCCCGATACACTCCGGCGTCGCTCACCGTACCGAGCTGCGGCGATTACCAAACTCTTCACCAGTCACACCGAATCCACGGTTCCGTAGTCTCAATACTGATCCCTCAGGATACACCTGATTGATGGCTACCTCCTGTGACTGTCTTGACACTGGTCCTTGTTACTGGAAAACCCTTGGCGTTAAACGTAGATCCTTGGCTTGGCCCCCAATTGTTACACGACACTTGAGATTGCCACAAGTTCTCAAACGTCGTATAGTTGTGTTCTTTTATTCTACGTCGCCCGTCTTCGCAGCAGCAGAAAACAACTCGTCAAATTGAGTTCGAGGATTTATTTAGCATTACATACATACAACTGCACATCTAGCAGAACTCAAATAGAAGCTTCTTTTAACATTCAAATCGCGCTGGTATATATAGTAAATACTCAATCTCGAGAATATTCCAGACCGAACACGATACAACTACATTATACGAGCCGTGCATAGACTAAACTAGCGACATTCTCTCTGTGACGCACATCAAAAGCGCCGACGCACTTAATCCGAACGAACGCCACGAACTCACACTACAAACAGCGTGATAAACAACTTGTTTTGACAGGACTAGAAAGTTCACCTGCATTCTCGTCCAAGCATAAATATTGTGTTTACAAAATATAATATCGGTACTTTCCTACAAAGTACAAATAAGTCAACTACATGCAACACACAAAACTGAACCAAAGCTCAGCAACGGTAGCGTTTCCTAACACGTAGCACTAATCCCATAATGCCGGACGCCAGGCGGAGCAGCCACTAGATTGCCAATTTTAAAGTCTTAGGTATGACCCGGCCGGGGTTTGAACCCACAACCTCCCGATCACGGGGCGGACGCCTTACCACTGGGCCAACCGTGCCGGTCTATGTGCGTATGAGTGTGTGTTTTGAAAATGCGAGGAAAAGGTTTTTACCATTGTATTTTCGTAGAAATTCAAATGCAGTCAAATTTAAACATTTATTTGAATTAACAAAGAAACGAAAGGTATTGAATTTAATATATTTTATTAAGAGTATTTTGAAAGAGTTCTGATTATTTGATCACGTTTTTTTTTATTAAAACAAAAACGAACACAGAAACATATGAGCCTGTGCCAAAACGTGCTTGCCAAAATGGGACATTTGGGGTTGAAAACCAAACTGGAAATAATACTGTCTTATCTTTATACACTAATTGACTTTGTATAGTGTAACTATTTCCATAACCAAAAAGATAACTTGGGCTTTACTTTTTGCGAAAAAACAAAAAAAAGGCATCAACATAGCTGTGTCAACTATAACACGAGACACAGCATTTTCATAAGTATCTTTATAAGTTCTTAACTGATTTGCTTCAAATTTACTCAGCAAGTAAGATTTACATCCCAAAAGAGATTAATTGAGGAACTTCTAAAATGGACTTTGTATTTTGAAAAATAAGACACCCATCACTGTGTCCTGAGTTGCAGTTGACACACTCCAGTCACAAGAAATACTGTAAAAAAAATTAAAAACAGAGAAGATGTTTCAAAGACTAGAATATTTTATTAAAACCATCATTTGCAACTCAAACAAACCTCAAAATCACATGAAAAAGAAAGCAAAGTAGAAAAACTAGTCCCTGCTGTGTCAACTGTAACGGGGTCAAGGAAGACATGAAAATGGCACTGTGTCTCATGTTCCGGTTGACACACAAAGTCAGGAACACACACTGTAATGTGACAAGAGAATAAGAAATGCCAAAATGCCAGGTGTTACATGCAGGAAGTGCAAAATAAGGATAAGATGTCTTCAAATGTACACATTCATTGGAAAATGGATGGCAAGAATCTCAAAAACACAACAGAAAACTAACCAAAACATTCCCAAATAGTGGTATATTTACACCATCAGCTTATACAGAAAGTTCCTGCAGTTAATGTTCGTGAACATTACATTCCAGTCTGAACGAGTCAAAAGTCATTAAACAAACAATTTTGCACTCAAAACTGTTTAAATAAAAATTAAAAATTAAAAGGCAAGTTCATGGAGAAAACAAGGTAAAATTACAAACGCCCAAGGGAAATGTCAATCTCATGAATATCCTCCACATCCACACATTAAGTGTCACTTGCACTCTCAAATAGTCATGCACATAATCAAAGAAACACATGGCACACTAGCACCCTACAAAGTTAGATACAAGACTTGATCAATCACAAATTGGTAATCGGAGATTTTTAAAAAAAATGTGCACCTCTCCCAATAAATACACACAAGCATTCAAAGTACCACACTGTACAAGACTAGAGAAAATCACAGATCAGCTTTCACACATAGCTTTAGCTGCCAATGCCTACATGTAAAATAATATGATAATGATAACTGCAAAGTTCGTAAAATTGGCTTCCCCCATCAAATAAATTAATCTACTCGGGCTATGCATGATCAGCAAACTTGCCAGACTGTCACTGTCAGAAGGGAGTCAGACCAAACCAGATGCAGACCTGTTTACACTAAACCCGAGGCAAGAGTACTTTCCCAAAACGTTGAGTGTATTTTTCAAAAAGTTGGTGTACTTTGCAAGCAAAGCCATACGCGTGGGTGCAAACGTGTTTGTGTAAGAATAGCATGTCTTCTGTTCCTCTCCAAAGTTCGTTCATGGCAGACATCGTAGCGTTCAGGGTCCAGCTTTAGCCGTTGTCTGTACTCTTTGGATCGCTCGTTGTTCTGCTTCCGGACTCGTTCAGCCTGGGGTGACAATCTGACTTGCAGTCGCAGACCTTACAATCACGAAAAAGAAATGAGGCTCAAGTACAAGACAGAAAAATATTTGCCCACAGCACATCTAGAATTTAATGACATGTTCAAGTGCAGTTTCTACAGCACTGACCCCTGTCTCTTCTACCTCTCCCAGATAAATGTAACATTTCACTTTTAAGAGCAACAATACCACTTCTAACATCAGTCCTAAGAACTAAGACTGTACTGGATTTCCTACAAAGAGATGTGTCTAAGTTGACACAATCACCATAAATTAATATGCTTTCATCTGCAGAGTCATTTATTTACAAGGCTGGTAATTGAGGTAACTAAAAAAAACAAGTAACAAAGGACATAAAACAATACTGTGTCCTTCCCAAGAAAAGTTACGGTCGACATGCATTCCTCGTAAATCAAAGCTACAAACATTACACAAAAAAACCACAACCCTAAACTCTCAATTCCAAAAGTTAAAAGTAAAACGCAGACCTTAAATAGAAAAGAAAGGCATACGTATGTAAATGCATAGCTGTCCAAAAATACTTTGTGTCATTCGTAACCGAGACACAGTGAGAGTTACATGTCTTGCGTTACGATTGACGCAAGAAGATCCCCGAGTGGCCTTCTCGAAAAATATTTCACAACCAAACCAAGAACAAGTCGCTTAAGGCGAAAATACAACATTTAGTCAAGTAGCTGTCGAACTCACAGAATGAAACTGAACGCAATGCAATTTTTCAGCAAGACCGTATACTCGTAGCATCGTCAGTCCACCGCTCATGACAAAGGCAGGGAAATTGACAAGAAGAGCGGGGTAGTAGTTGCGCTAAGAAGGATAGCACGCTTTTCTGTACCACTCTTCGTTTGAACTTTCTGAGCGTGTTTTTAATCCAAACATATCATATCTATATGTTTTTGGAATCAGGAACCGACAAGGAATAAGATGAAAGTGTTTTTAAATTGATTTCGACAATTTAATTTTGATTATAATTTTTATATTTTTAATTTTCAGAGCTTGTTTTTAATCCAAATATAAACATATTTATATGTTTTTGGAATCCGAAAATGAGGAAGAATAAGATGAACGTAAATTTGGATCGTTTTATAAAAAAAAATATTGTTTACAATTTTCAGATTTTTAATGACCAAAGTCATTAATTAATTGTTAAGCTACCAAGCTGAAATGCAATACCGAAGACTGGCCTTTGGCGAAGATTGCTTGGCCAAAATTTCAATCAATTTGATAGAAAAATGAGGGTGTGACAGTGCCGCCTCAACTCTTACAAAAAGCCGGATATGACGTCATCAAAGGTATTTATCGAAAAAAAGAAAAAAACGTTCGGGGATATCATTCCCAGGAACTTTCATGTAAAATTTCATAAAGATCGGTCCAGTAGTTTGGTTTGAATCGCTCTACACGCACGCACACACACACGCACGCACGCACACACTCACACACACACATACACCACGACCCTCGTTTCGATTCCCCCTCTATGTTAAAACATTTAGTCAAAACTTCACGAAATGTAAAAACAAGTCCGAAAAATCATACATTACTTGCTAATCCAAGCGGAACCATTGTTTGCTGTTGCTATTGCTAGCCGTGAAAATGTTCAGTCGATCGTAACGAAGACCCAAACTGTCCCTGTGTCTTAATTCAACAAAAAAAACAACCAGCGTACTTCAAAGAACTTTTTCAGTCCAGACAAATGCTTAAAATATGAAAGGAAGAATCACCCAGAACATATTCTTTGCTACTAGCTATAACACAGCGAATAAGTAAAAAAACTTGAAGAATTTTGAGTCGATCGTAACTTTATGTCGATCGTAACGCTCATCAAACAGGAGACATGAAACGAAAACTTACCTTCCCTGCGAAAGTCGGCCATCCGTGCAGCAAAATGGAGTCCAACTGCGTGCGTGTAACGTTTTTGCTATAATTTATAACAGCAGCCCCGATACTTCCGCGGTCATTTAAAATAAGTTATTGAATATTGAGCGATCGTAACAAAAAGACATGAAAATTGCATTCAACCTAAAAACTTCTCAAAACTACTTAAAATACTTTTATTTTAAATCAATTGTTTGCAAATCAAATAAAACTTTTTATTTACTGCTGCTTACAACTTTCGGTTGCGATAATGACGTTCGTAGATTCGAAAATCGAGGGACGTATCGTGAGTTCGCTGGAGACACAGGGAGTTACGATCGCTATGAACGTTTTTGACGTCAAATATTTTGCCAATAAACATCTTTTTTTTCGTAGACATCATCTTTTCGTGGTAATTTAGGGTACATTTATCAATATTATGGGCACTGTTTCTAACTTGCCGACGGAGATTTCTGGACCGCGGACGAACAAAACACCATGTACGGAATGTCCCACTTTTAAGTCGCCGGATTTGCTCGCTTCGGCTAACATTTTTATTTTTTTCATGTAGGTGTAATGCATGCAAGCTTCTGAAACTGTCTTTGCTATGTCTTTAACATACATGCTTTCAAACTGTTCAGTGCTTTTTGCGATTGAAAGTGCGGTTGATGAACAGTAATGCATGAACATGTCGGCTCTTTCGGCAGACCACGTTTTGGCACAGGCTCATATACATTCCTGTAAAAAAAAGTATGATTACAATTATTTTGTTATGAATTAAGCTTAATTCATTTTCGGTTAATTAGAAGTGTTGTGTCTCATTAATACATATATCTTTTTTGTCGTGTTTATTGCAATTTTTATTTTATTCATGTAACCCTTGGGGTTTTTGAAATAAATATTGACTTGACTTGACTTGTGAGCCAAAAAAACCAACTCGTGTAAATCTGGTACGACACAGCAAGCCATGTAGTATTCTCTATTGAGAAATGTTCACACCGATAATACATGATAAAGTTGGAGATGGAAGTTCACCAAAAATTGGGACCATACTAACAAAAATACGGTGGGTGCAATAGTCGCCCCCATTTTTTTGAGCAAACGCCACCCAAGGCCGCTTTGGACGGGTAGAAATTCTGTACTTTCCAAGTCTATTAATCAAGACTATGGATAAAGCTCGCGTGAGAAGATTACGTCACGGTCAAAAGTCTTTGACGTCAATAAATGCATCATGACGTCATGCCTCCCTGTATTCTTTTTCTCTCGCGCAGTGTGTGTGTTTGTGTTCATTGGCTCACGAAGTGTAGCCTATGCGATCGTAACTTTGTCTGTCTGTGCGTTTGTGCGTGTGTGTGTGTGTGTATGTCTGTGGTAGAAACTTTAACATTTCCGAGTCTATGTGTGAGTGGTTATCCAAGACTATGGATAAAGCTCGCATAAGATTACGTCACGGTCAAAAGTGCTTGACGTCAATTAATGCATCATGACGGCATGCCTCCCTGTAGTCTTTCTCTCTCGCGTGGTGTGTGTGTGGTCTCGGTCATTGTTATTTTGAGCGGGCCGAGACTATTTGGCAGTCGTGTCCCTGTAAGTATGCTACACGCAGACAGACAGATCTAGTGTCTCTCTTTCTTGCACAGTGTCACCTACTTACTGTGTGTGTGGGTGTGTATGTGTGACGGAGTGATTGAGTTTGTGTTACTGTTTGTCTATTTCTTACGTGAGCCTTGAAGGCTTCGCCTCTTGTTTTGAGCACATGTGTTAGTGTCACTGTGTGTGTGTGTGTGTGTTTGTGTGTGTGTGTGTGTGTGTATTTGTGTGTGTGTGTGTGTGTGTGTGTGTGTGTGTGTGTGTTCGTGCGCACGCGTGCATGAGTCTGTACTCGTATGTGTGTGGTGTGTGTGTGTGTGTGTGTGTGTGTGTGTGTGTGTGCGCGCACGCGTGCATGTGTCTGTACTCGTGCTTCATGTCTCACCCAGTCACATTATTCTGACACCGGACCAACCAGTCCCAGCACTAACCCCATAATGCCAGACGTCAGGCGGAGCAGCCACTAAATTGCCAATTTTAAAGTCTTAGGTATGACCCGGCCGGGGTTCGAACCCACGACCTCCGATCCCGATCACGGGGCGGACGCCTTACCACTAGGCCAACCGTGCCGGTCTATGTGCGTATGAGTGTGTGTCTGGTGTGTCTGAGATTTGTGTGAGTCAATGTGTGTGTATGTGTGTGTGTGTGTGTGTGTGTGTGTGCGTGCGTATGTACAGTGTGTGTGTGTGGGTGTGTGTCTGTTTGTATAAGAGAGAAAGAGAGAGAGAGTGGGTGGGTGTGTGTTCGTGTGTGTGTGTGTGTGTGTGTGTGTGTGTGTTTGAGAGAGAGAAAGAGAGAGAGTAAGAGAGAAGTTTGTCTTTCGCTGGGGTATGCCGTGCCTTGGCGTTGCACATCTACTTAATTTCTTATTTGCGCTTCGTTTATCGATACGTCTTGCGCACAGGTCAAAATTTGTGTGTCAGGGGTCAATTGGTTTGACGTTCGTGTTTCTCCGAACGTCTGTGTATCGAAACACAGATACACGCACTCCTTGACTTTGTAAGAAGAGAAAACATATCGCTAGGTTTCATTTGTTTGTGATGAATTTATTACCTTTCATGAAGTAGTTTTGTATTTTGGTTACTTTTGCCAGTTTGCCAGTTCGTTTTTGGAACTTTGCAAAGCAGTGTCGTCTGTCTAGGTCTGGGGAAACGCCAATGAACAGAGCCGAAGAATACCCGAGCGTTTCTATTGGGTTTGCTTTTGATTATCCATGTATAACCTGCTTCCTGCAACTATGGGAACCGGGGATTTATTGCATGGGGAACATGAGATTTATTTCCCAGCTGGCTGTGAATGAAAACTCGTGAAAATGATGACAACTTGAATCATTTCACAAGTGACAACTGTTATCCTTTTCATTGTCTATGCAGGTTTCGATATATTATTTTTCCATTATTTCACTTGTGACAATTGCCATCGTTTTCTCCTGACAATTCCAGTTTCCAGCTCCTCTTTTTTTTCTACACTTGACCATGCAGGTTTCCAGCTGAGCTTTTTACATTTAGTCAAGTTTTGATTTATTATTTCACTTGTGACAGTTGCCAATTGTTTCACTTGACCATGCAGGTTTCCAGCTGAGCTGTTTACATTTAGTCAAGTTTTGATTTGTTATTTCACTTGTGACAGTTGCCATTGTTTTCACTTGACCATGCAGGTTTCCAGCTGCTCTTTTCCCTGCACCGTGACGGTCAGCAGCCCCAGCGGACACATGACGGGCGATGGAACTGCAGCACTGACCACTGGCCAGAGATCCGGCAACACTTTCCCTGCAACCTGGATTCCGACTGTGCAGACGGCAGGGACGAATACAACTGTCCCTACTCCAGCCCCGAGTGTGGGCGCGGACTGATCGTTGTGGGACGCAAGTGCTGCATCTTGATTCGATTCGTAAGTCCACAAGAGCTTGTATCAAAGCGTCGGTCGAAGAGTGAATAATTATAGAAATACTACAGGAATTATAAGGAGTACAGTACTTCAATCGACCTGCGCTTTGATACAGCCTCCTGTGGGTACGCCTACCAAAGGACCGCTCACGTGACCTCCCAATAAACATGCCAGAACTGGGCCATTGCTGGCGTTTTGATGGCAATGCCAGTTGCCAGAACTACTGCCATCAAAGGCCCATTGATGGCCCAATGCTGGCATATTACCCGTATGCACATTGGCAAATTGATGGGCCATCACTGGCAAGCCAGCACTTTGCCAGCAAAAACCCATCATTTATTTGCTGGCTTTTTGATGGCTTGCCATCATTTTGCCAGCAATTTGCCAGCAATTTTCCAGCAACAACCCATCATGTATTTGATGGCTTTTTGATGGCTTGCCATCATTTTGCCATCAATTTGCCAGAATTTTGCCATCAAAAACCCATCATTTATTTGATGGCTTGCCATCAAAAACCCAGCATTTTACCAGCATTTCGCCAGCATTTTGCAGGTTTTTAGTTTTATATAAAAAAAACTGTTTTCCATATATTTTCCGTAAATGGCCCTTTACCTGCTGAAATTACCGGGCCACTTGTGGCCCGACATAATGACATATTTCTGTCATTACCATTGCCAGCACAATGCCAATAAGTTGCAGTAAATATACCAATACCACTGATTCTGGTAGCATGACGGCTCTATTCATGTACTCTATCTGCACAGTCTTGTTAGCCCATAGATGGTTGTTGAAAGTCTATAAATATGCTTTGTTTTGTCATTTTTACTGTGAATGTAATAACAATGACAAACACAGCACATCAATGGACTTTTCAACACATGCTGGCGGCAAGACGTGCGCAAATAAAGCAAAGGGCAATGCTGTCAAGCTGTACATTAGCAATATGCATATATGCGTAATTATCAAATTCATCAGTAAAATGCAATTGAAATGCTAATCACATTTGTCGTGTAACTTATCTGGCAAGTAAAGGCAGTGGTTTTGACAGAATATCGTCATCAACGCAGTTATAGCGGGCACAACAACAATACAGTAATATAGATTAAAAACAAAACAAATGTAAAGCTTCCAAACAGCAACGACTCATTATCGAAGCATTACAGAAACGTACGCTTTGTTTTCAGTTGCTCACTGGTTTATTTTATTTGTACAGCGTTCTAAATTTCACACTCGAGACATGATGACCAAAGGCAGAATGTTTCTTGTTCACTTCCCAGTAAACCTCCGTAGGATTGTCTTGATTCTGTCATTTCTCTGTTCGCATCCGCAACGTTGAGATAACGCTTCTTTTCTTTGTCCTGACGTCGTAGCCTACGGAAAGTCTGTTTGTAAAACCATTGAAACTCTCAAGTTCTCCTGCCGTTCACCTTCTGAAACATGAAAGCAAACGAGTTTTGTTGGTTTTAATGCATTATTCCATATCGCACACACACACGTACACACACACACACACACACACACACACACACACACACACACACACACAACCAAACAACCAAACAAACGCAAGCATACACGCACGCATGCAAGCATACACGCACGCATGCAAGCAAACAGCACACGCACGCACGCACGCGCGCGCGCTCACACACACACACGCACACACACACACACACACACACACACACACACACACACACACACACACACACACACACATACACACACACAGAGGCATTCTCACAGAGAGGACGACTTCTTGTAATCTATCATATTTTCTGAACTGACTAAAATGCCAAGCAGAAGTAAGGGGTCAACAGGAATATGTATTTTGATCTAACCTGCGAAGCTTACGTTGTCTCGGACAGCTCTCTTGCGTTTCTATCAGGAACTGAGACCCAGGCGAGCTGCATCTTTTCCAGTTGGGCAGTCAGACACTTGCACAAATCTTTGTCCTGGAGTGAATAGACACATACTCAATGTCAACATTCACAAGATGCAATGTGTTTGGTTACAAGTAAGCTTATGGTGTTTATGCCTATGGTGCTTTTCTTTTGACAGAGACAAAACAAACTCAATCACACACACAAAAAAAGCACACAAACACACACACACACACACACACACACACACACACACACACACACACACACAACCGCGCGCGCACACACACACACACACACACACACACACAACCGCGGGCGCACACACACACACACACACACACACACACACACACACACACACACACGCGCGCGCGCGCGCAGATTCTTTCTTACAGAGAGGACGCCTTCTTAAAGTCTATTATATTTTGCGAACTGACTCAAACGTCCAGCAGAAGAAAGTTGAAAAAAAGACCGACAACGGAGGAAAAGAACAACGCCGTTGCGACGACCTGCTCACACAACTGTTTGTGAAACTCACCACGCTTGCTTCTAGCCGGAGGAGATCGGACGCGTACTGAAATCGAAGAAGGTGCTTTGGAAATTCCTTGAAGTTGAATGCAAAACAAATAACCGGACATCTGCAGAACCACCGCGGGCCGGATTTAGTTGACAATGCGTCATCATCACGAGTTTGTTGCGAAGATGACCAACAGTGGTCCCTGCAACTAACAAATCCAGATCCAGATCCAGATCCAGAGTGACGTCAAGCTATTTCGACATTTGTTTGTACATTACGTCACTCCAAGAGAGAAAGTCATACCGCTGTGCTGTTGCAGATCTTCTTGCCAGCAATAATCCAGCATTGGCCCATTGCTGGCGTGCCAGCAAAAACCCACCTATAATTGCCAGCAAAACGCCACCTATGGCCCAATGCTGGCAAACAAGCACTGGGCCATCAATGGCGTGCCAACAGTGGGCCAATTAAGGCATTTTATTGGCCGACAATATTACTGGAATGCCAGAGATGGGCCAGTGATTCCAAGCCATAACTGGGCCTTTGTTGGCAAACCATAATTGGCCCAGTGTTGGGTTTTTTATGGCCAGCTTTACCAAACTTGCCAGCAAAAAGCCAGCAATGGCCGAGTTCTGGCATGTTTATTGGGCTACGTTCAGCCGATTCTTGATTTTCGAGCGATTTGTCCCCCTAAGGAAAGTGAGTTGAAAATGGCCACCATGAAAACAGCACAACTGCTTAGCCTGCTTTGAAGCTAGCAGTTGAAGTGGCTCGCAGACTGCTAGGCGTCTATGCATGGGAGGCATAACCCATCGAGCGAGCAAGGATCTCGCATTAAGTTATATTAGTATAGCCTACAACAAGTGTTTGAGTTTTTAAGCCGCATCTACGTTTCGTTTGAAAATCGCCAAACTGACTGGTTACATGATCAACTTCTTGCCGATTTGGTCTCGCTAACTTCTGAGCACCTTCCGTCGTCTTTGAAACTGTACTGAAATTAGGCGCACCAACCAAATGAGGATAGTTGCCTTGTACAGGAATGTCCTCAGTATTTGAAGAAGAAGAAGAAGAAAAAGTACATGGGATGCCCTGAGCCGGTATGCATGAGTCGAGTTAAGAGACGTTAGTACCCTTAATGCGGTTTATCCCGGACTTAAGTCCCTAACCTCGACTCTCGCATGCCGGCTCTGAGCATCAAGGCTTGTGAGAATGGACGGTGATGTGGCTACACCAAGCAGCGACAGTCACAAGCGAAGGCAAGACACAACAGGTATAAATGTGTCATGCCCGCATACCTACGAATTTCAGACTGTGGCTACCAACACACACGCACACACACATTTAGTTTTCTCTCGCACTGTTGACGGTAATACATGCCATGCTGGGACGCAACTATATAGGGATTGGGGCGGCGCTGCTTTCAAACCAGTTTGTCGCTTTCGGCGTGGGTTCGACCCCAAGGTCAGCGAGATATTTAATTGCCAGAGTCAAAGGTGAAGATGCTCCTCGGTGTCGGAACATGCATGCGCACGATACAGATACTAAGCTGACAGTGAACGACTCGGGGCTTGGAAACATGAACGCATGCAGAAAAAAACTTGAATAGCGCCGTACTGTTTAACAGCTCGCTTTTTCAAGTGAGAAAGCAGCTCGAGTTTACATGAGGGTAACCTTGTTCTTATCCCCGTTGTGTTTCACGTGCGAGAGGTACGTTGCAGGAGACCGACATGACTGTATGATACCTTGTTCTTATCCCCGTTGTGTTTCACGTTGCAGGAGCAAGACGTGGCTCGCAAGACGTGGAACGAAGCCGACGCGGACTGCCGACGTCGTGGCGGGCTGCTGGTCAGTTTGAACGGACCCGAGGACTGGCACTCTCTGGAATATATGCATCGCCACTTGCGGGAAGTTTTCATTGGACTTCGGACGACATCTGACAGTCTGCCGCCCGTGTACGTGGTTTGCTTTTTGCGGTGTGTTCAAAATGTGATGTGCAGATGTACCTTCTCAATCCTTCCCGAGATTGTTTATGTCGATAAAATTCTGATTACAAAACTGTTAACACTTTCGGTCGGGGACAATGTTTGCTGTTTTTTAACATTTTGTTTTGCATATACTGGTGTTTGCTTCGTGTTGATGAGATATGCCGAAAGACCTAAAGTTGCAAGCAGTACATAAGCGAATCATCCTTCTTTGAATAATGACATCCCTACATTTTCTGTGTATGCAGCGTTGTTTTATTGGTACCAATACTCGGTGTATTCTCTTTATTGTCTTGGAAACAACAACAGATGTCTATCAAAAACAGTATGCGCATAGTGTTAACCCGTGTCCAGCCCGACCCGACCCGGATAGGAAGCCGAGAGTGAACAGAGGCACAGAGCGTTTTGATGAGTTTTTTGGACATACTGGAACTTTTCAGAAAAGTTTGATTAAAGTAATAACTATTTACAGTATGCTTGCAAAAATTCAGCAATTTGCACACTTCAACACAAATCAAATTGGGGATCAAGTTTGGAACAAAGGCAACAACATCAAAACCAAGTCCAGCGCAGCAGACTGAACTGGCACGGTTTTTATCGCTGTGAGTGACGTGCCAGTTCAGTCTGCTGCGCTGGACTTGGTTTTGATGTTGGAAGACCTGTTTTTCGTAATTGTTGTTTCGCGTTCACATTTCCATACCACCCACGCGCGTTGTTGCTTGTGTACCAAAATTGATCCTTAATTGTAATATTCATTTGTGTTGAAGTGTGCACAATGCTGACATGTTGCAACTATACTGAAAAGAGTTATTACAGTTTAATCAAACGTTTCTGAAAATGTCCATAACAGTGGTCGCCGCTTATAAAAAAACGCGGTAAATAAAAACAGACGTTTTTTAAATACAGTCTGGTCCGGTCCGGATTTACCACTATATAACCTATGTAAAATTCCGCCGGTTATTAAATACAGGGGCCGTTTAATAAAAACACTTTTTGTTTATTTTCTCTCTGCTCGGAGGGTTAGTAGTCGCCTTCTGGTCGTGAATTCTTGTCAGTAAACCGTTAGATGACAACTCAAGACACTTCAGCGTTTGTGTGAACAGTGATCGTCATCGTCGTCTATTTTACGAAAAGACCAAACACTTACCCTGCCCCGTTTTATTCAACCAGATGTGGATGTGACTCCTGTGCCCCCACCCCCTGGGATGATAGATGAAGAGTTTGAGAGCTGGGTGTCTATGGATGATGACAGCCCTGTCGCCCTGGAGCTGAGTGAGGAGGAGCAGAGTGAAGCTGCTCTCCAGGAGATCATCTCCGACATCAAAGCTGGGGGTCCTGCTGCTGACGACGGTGATGGCCCCGACGAGGAAGAGGACGACGATGAAGAAGAAGAAGTCCCCACCCCTACCAATTCTCAGATGAGACAAGCGCTGCAAGTCCTCACAATGGGACTTGAGAGCAGGGGGGTTGAACACGCTGCCAAGTTTGACACTATGGGAGGGGAGATCCGTGACTTTTTTCGCAAACAGCCCATGGATCAGATGACCATAGAACAATGCCTCGGCAAACTGTGAAGTGCGATACATGTACATATTCTGAATCGTTTTTATTTGTCATTAAAATGCTTTTGGTAAAGTTTCAAAACGGTTGTACGGTGTAATCAGTTTAGCTTGTATGCGTGCGTCGGTCTTCTCACCTTTCGTTACTGATGGACATGTTCAATCAATCAATCAATCAATATGAAGCTTATATCGCGCGTATTCCGTGGGTACAGTTCTAAGCGCAGGGATTTTTATTTTAATTTTTTTAATTTTTATTTTATGCAATTTATATCGCGCACATATTCAAGGCGCAGGGATTTATTTATGCCGTGTGAGATGGAATTTTTTTACACGATACATCACGCATTCACATCGGCCAGCAGATCGCAGCCATTTCGGCGCATATCCTACTTTTCACGGCCTATTATTCCAAGTCACACGGGTATTTTGGTGGACATTTTTATCTATGCCTATACAATTTTGCCAGGAAAGACCCTTTTGTCAATCGTGGGATCTTTAACGTGCACACCCCAATGTAGTGTACACGAAGGGACCTCGGTTTTTCGTCTCATCCGAAAGACTAGCACTTGAACCCACCACCTAGGTTAGGAAAGGGGGGAGAAAATTGCTAACGCCCTGACCCAGGGTCGAACTCGCAACCTCTCGCTTCCGAGCGCAAGTGCGTTACCACTCGGCCACCCAGTTCAACACATGTTCAGCACGCAGCCGTTTATTAAAAACGCCGCTTATTAAAAACACTTTTGTTCGGTCCCAAGGTGTTTTTTACAAGCGGCGACTACTGTATGTCCAAAAAACTCACCAAAACGCCATGATATTTTACACACTCTTTTGCAATTGTATTAACAATATTCATGTCAAATTTAAAAGCAATACCACTAGCCATTACCAGACTACGGGTTTTTTACCCACATAGCCCACACAAAATGACGCGAAATCAAGCCTTTTACGGCTTCTGACGAGGCTGACACCAGTCGTCTTCAAAATGGCAAAACAACACTGCTAGGCACAATAGCTGAACCAAATCAATTTGTGTGGGTAGAAAATGAGTTGTTCTTTAATTTGAGAAAAAAAAACCAGGGTCACTCTTGCTTATTTTGATTTTTTATGTATTTTAGTGTCTGCAAATTTGCTTTTGCGAATTTGCTTTTGGGGGGTGTCCTAGGTCTCCGGTACACTGCTTAAGCACTAATTGATGAAAAATGAAACTCTTTTTTTCAAACGGTAGGGGAATAAATTACCTTTCTGGCAATATACTTGGTTTTACTATAACTGACCGCATCACAAAGTTCTACAGCAAAATGTATGTGTTTAGTTTTTTATGGCGATTAGTGTAGATACCAACCACGCTGTGTGTTGCAGATACCGGCAGACATGGCAGCACGCGGACGGTAGCATTGCCTACTACATTCCCGACGTAAAAATGTACAAATACTCCAGGCCGTCGTGCATCACGCTCAGCATTGACAACCCACACAATCCTGTGCTGTCGCCTCTGATATGCAACAAGCATTTCGATGCAGATTACATCTGTGAGCTTCATCCAAGGGCACAATCAGTCCAAGAAGAAACAGTGAAAGTGGTTCCTCTGGGATCGCATCAGGCTTCACTCACAAACTCCACAAACTTTGTGCTTTGTTCTCAAGGACATCTCTCACACAGTTCCCTGTCATGTGATCTGCAAAGCGCATGCTTAGAGCAACGTTCAACTTCCTGTTCCGGTGTCGTGATGCCACATCCGCCGTCGTTCACATGCGCCAACGGCCGGCAGAGCGTGCCCTTCACCTTGGTATGTGACTTCCGGTCTGACTGCATCGACAACAGCGATGAAAGCTTCTGCCACCACTTGCCATGTGATCAAACCGTCAACTTTCAATGTCACAATGGACAGGTAAACATTTTGTCAACTATTTATTTTCTGAGGTAAAATCCGAACAGACATGAGTGACCCACAATTGGCATGAATCACGTCAGGTGACGGGGAGGGGGGGGGGGCATTTTCATTTGGGTATGTGGCAAAGCCTAACTTTTTCTATGAGTGTGTGAATTAGGCACGGTGTTATGGGGGTTTGTGACAAAGCTTTATTTGTTTCAGTGTGTGAAACGGCAGGCAGTTTGCAATGACGCGGAGGACTGTTAGGCACGGTGTTATGGGGGTTTGTGACAAAGCTTTATTTGTTTCAGTGTGTGAAACGGCAGGCAGTTTGCAATGACGCGGAGGACTGTTAGGCACGGTGTTATGGGGGTTTGTGACAAAGCTTTATTTGTTTCAGTGTGTGAAACGGCAGGCAGTTTGGGGGGTTTGTGACAAAGCTTTATTTGTTTCAGTGTGTGAAACGGCAGGCAGTTTGCAATGACGCGGAGGACTGTTTACACGGCGGCGACGAGGACCTGTGCACCACTGTCAGCTTTTTCCCCATAAAGGACGTCACGTGGCCCGTGGTCATCAACCTGGAGGGTCCTAAGTCAGTCCGGCTGGTCCCTATCAACACCACCTACAGCACTGACCAGCCACTGGACTGTCCACCCGCCCATTTCCAGTGTCCGGGTAGCGGTTACTGCCTGCCCGTCTTCACGCGCTGTAACGGGGTGTACGACTGTCAGGGCCGCCAGGACGAGGCTGACTGTGACCGATACACGTGTCCTGGTTTCTATCGCTGTCGTGCCTCCGCCGTCTGTCTGACTGCTGCCGAGATGTGTGACGGAGTGTTTCACTGTCCGCAGCACGACGATGAACTGCTGTGTGACTCGGTGTGTCCCCCCGGCTGCACGTGCTATGGCCACGCCTTCTTCTGTGGCGGCCCGTTCCAGGCGGGCCAGTTTGCAGAGCTGCGTTACCTGCACGCCAATGGGAGCGGGCTTCGTCCTGCTGATGTCAGCAACAACACCATGCTGGTTTACCTCAACCTGGCCAGCTGTGCACTGAGGGAACTCTCACACCTGAGTCTGCCTAACCTGCACATTCTGCACCTGGGTGACAACCACCTGACTGAGGTTAGCGATGAACACCTTTTGCACCTGCCCAACCTGCGACACCTGTCCCTGGCTGGTAACCCCCTGACCTCTATCTTCCGAAAGCAGCGTGTGGCCCCCGTTATATCCTCCCTCCTGCACAGTCTTGACCTGTCACGTGTGACGATCCCCGTGTTCCACATGACTGCCCTCAGCACATTCCCCAACATTGAGGTCCTCAACCTGAGTGACTGTGAGGTGGACACGTTGTCCACTGACCGCTTGGATACTCCCACTTCCCTGCACGTGCTGGACGTGCGCGGTTGCCCCCTGACCTACTTTCCCAGAGACTTGCTGCAAGGCCTGGCTCAGCTTCGTGAGGTGATGGCGGATAACTACAAGCTGTGCTGCCCCGTCACTCTCCCCCCCGGCTTCAACCTGGCGGACTGCAGGGCGCCGAGTGACGAGGTGTCGTCCTGTGACAACCTGCTGCGTTCCCACGTCTACCGCGTCTTCCTAGCGCTCTTCGCCGCCCTGGCCTTGCTGGGCAACCTCACGGCCTTCGTGGCCCGCGTGTTTCTAAACAGAGTGAAGAATGGCTTCGACGTCTTTACAATCACCCTGTGTTCGTCAGATTTCTTAATGGGCGTCTACCTGGCCATCATCGGCGTGGCGGACCGTCACTACATGGGCTCCTACCTGTGGAATGACGTCAGCTGGAGGCGCAGCGCAGCTTGTAAGGTAGCTGGCTTTCTGTGCATGACGTCCAACGAGGTGTCGGCCCTGGTGGTCTGTCTGATCACGCTGGACAGGCTGCTCGTGCTGCGCTTCCCCTTCAGCCGGGTTCGCTTCAGCAAGAAGACCGGGGCACTGGCCTCAGGCACAGTCTGGGTGGTGGGTGTGGTGCTGGCCCTCATCCCACTGCTGCCTCCCACCGCCCACTGGGGTTTCTACAGTCTCAACGGAATCTGCATGCCGCTGCCCATCACCAGGGAAGAGTTCCTCGGTCATAACTACTCCTTTAGCCTGTTCATTGTCTTCAACTTCGTGCTGTTCATGCTGATCGCTGTGGGCCAGCTCCTCATCTACCAGTCTGTGCAGAAAAACAGTCTAAAGCACGCCGACGTCACCAACCAATCTAGCAAGGACCAGAGGCTGGCCAGACGACTCATCACCATTGCCATGTCTGACTTTCTTTGCTGGTTCCCTGTCGGTCTGCTGGGCATCCTGTCATCCGCTGGTCAGCCTATCTCTGGCGAGGTAAACGTGGCCATGGCCATCTTCGTGCTGCCCCTCAACTCGGCCATCAACCCCTTCCTCTACACAGTCAACAGACTGCTGGAGAAGAGGCAGATGGAGAGAGAGAAGCGATTGATGGAACAGCTGACAGTGCAGATCAAACAACGAGCAGTGTTCAATGAGCAAGATAGCAGGAACGTCTGAGACTTTCTTGCCTGTACGTGGTCTTTCTCATCGCCACTCAGTATGGGGTCCCTGGTGATTTTGCCGTTTACTCTTTCCCCTTGTAGGTTTTGCTTTGTTTCAAGCGGCACAATTTTCATGTTCATTTTTGTTGGAGAGTTGTAGACCTATGTCTGTGATGTTCTTGTTATACTATTACACGTTTCAACTCCAGAAGAAAAGATACACCGTGTTTGCCCTCATAACACAAATGACACGATCCTCATAACATGAACAAGGGTAGAAGGCACAGAAATATCACTGGAACAGCTTCCCAAAATGCATGATGTAAACCTAGTCGGTGTCTAACATATTCCTCATGTATTCCTCTTTTTGCTGCATCGAAGCGATCATTGAAAATATAGCTCGTAGTGCCCGTAATCAAAGACCTCTTGACATAATTGCTGTCAGAAAGTGGAACCTTACATTCAAAGCTCTTTTATTGATATGATATGCATCCAAGCACACCCTTCGTGTACCACAAACGCAGACTAGCTTATTCTAAGTGCATCTTGAGATTTTGGTGGCTCTGCATGTCAAAATGACAGAAATTATGTAGTTGGAAAACACACATTCTATCCTTAATTGTCCCTCACATGTTGAACTTTATTGTCTGCCACATTTTACTTTATTGTCCCTTACATATTGTACTTTATTGTCCCTCACATATTGTACTTTATTGTCCCACACATATTGTACTTTATTGTCCCACACATATTGTACTTTATTGTCCCACACATATTGTACTTTATTGTCCCTTACATATTGTACTTTATTGTCCCACACATATTGTACTTTATTGTCCCACACATATTGTACTTTATTGTCCCTTACATATTGAACTTTATTGTCCCTCACATATTGTACTTTATTGTCCCACACATAGTGTACTTTATTGTCCCTCACATAGTGTACTTTATTGTCCCACACATATTGTACTTTATTGTCCCTTACATATTGTACTTCATTGTCCCAGACATACTGTACTTTATTGTCCCACACATATTGTACTTTATTGTCCCACACATATTGTACTTTATTGTCCCTTACATATTGTACTTTATTGTCCCTCACATATTGTACTTTATTGTCCCTCACATAGTGTACTTTATTGTCCCTCACATATTGTACTTTATTGTCCCTCACATATTGTACTTTATTGTCCCACACATATTGTACTTTATTGTCCCACACATATTGTATTTTATTGTCCCACACATATTGTACTTTATTGTCCCTCACATATTGTACTTTATTGTCCCTCACATATTGTACTTTATTGTCCCACACATATTGTACTTTATTGTCCCTCACATATTGTACTTTATTGTCCCACACATATTGTACTTTATTGTCCCACACATATTGTACTTTATTGTCCCACACATATTGTACTTTATTCCCCCCTCTGCTTCTTTACCTCTGTAAATTTGTAGAGTTAGTTATTTTTCGATAATGATCCAGCAACCAAACAAATAACGAGCCAGCAACAGCCTGAATCCTCGATAGTGCAATGGGTTGAGAAGCTGTTCTGTTTCGGTACTACTTTTGCGACTGAAAAGTTCCGAACGCTCTATACGTACGAAGTATACATCTCTGGAGCAAACAATACAAACATACCGCATTTAAATTAACAACTACAGGCCTGAACACATGAATCTCCATATAAAATCCATGAGTTCGGTTGTTTTCTGAATCTAGATCTGCCGTGCACAAACCGTTCATCACAAGCAAATTCCCAAGGCAAGTAACTCATACTCTAGCGACAAGAGTAGTTCCCCTTCTTTTAACGCAGTTTCTTCGACAACACTGACTGCAATCCGACGGTCAGTTTTCAACAATATTTCATTTTATAAACAGATCACACGCAACCAAATGCACACATCTCATCAATTTAAACAACATAAAGCGGTTTCATACACTATTTTCCCAACACGGGTGAAAAAGTTCGTCTGCTAGTACCATTTGACGAAAGATACATTATCCTAAGCGATACTAAAACATAAACAGAACACACAAGATCTGCCTTTACCGCCACAGCAGAATAACAGCATATATGTGTACTTGATTTTAGTCCAAAACAGGGAAACTGACAAGAAGTGTTAACAGAATGGAATGATTTGCACGGAACTATACAACCGCGCATTAATCGATCGCCTGCGCAGGTTGACTGGTTGAGTGAATAGGATTCGATCAAACTTTTGCACAAAAACTCCTGTTTTCTTTGAATAACTGAAGAAAGGAGGAATAAAGAGGTTACACACCTCGTCTCAGTGATTATTAAAAATAATGGTCTCAGTTCGCGGTCATGAAAAAGCTCGCTGAAGCTCGCATTTTTCATGATCCGCCAACTTCGACCATTATTTTTAATAATCACTGAGACTCGGCATGTAACCTCTACTTATTGTCCCTTACATATTGTACTTTATTGTCCCTCACATGTTATATGATGTTTGGTGGTTTGTTGATAGACCAGCTTTTTTGTTGTTCCGAGAGAACCGTATCGTCATTTGTTTTATCTTTATCGACCAAGGCCGAAGGCGTGCTTTGTTAATCGTATCGACTTCGTCAAACACGGGAGTACAGTATTGTTTGGTCTTTTTATGTATCGCTCTCAAGTGCAGTCACCATTGTTTTTCTTTTGGCATAACCAGATCATGATAGAACAGAGTCGCAATAGCATTTAACAACAATGCATGGCTCATGCAGATCACTCGAATGGCTATTTATACCCCATTCACGCATAGACGCCGCTTCTACTACGATGGAAAACTTTAAACAACTTCAAATTGTATTGATTTTGTCTTGATGACGTCATAAAGTTAAACTGTGTCATTTGAATGCGTCATTGCCAGCCAGCCAATCAGCGTCTAATGCGGGAGACACACCCTTCTACTGCGCAAAACAAAACATAATTATGCAGTGAAGTTCACTGCATGCAGCTCCCCGCAGTCTTCTTATCCACTGCTCGCAGCTTCATGCAGTTTATATTAAGAAAAGACATTTGCACAGATTTGAGTGAACCATACAAGCTAGGGTCCAGGGTAGTTGTTGCCAATATTGAAGAATATTGCTATTCTGATAGACACGTGGGGGAATTCTCGTGCTGTGATTGGATGGTCTCACACATCCCTATTCTGATCATCGGTCCATATTCCCACGGAAGTTGGTGCCACGTGTCATTGTCAAGAGAAGTTTTGGAACGATGTATTCATAGCCACCTATATCTCTTTTTACAATCCAACAACATACTCACACCTACACAGTCAGGTTTTATACCCGGCGACTCGACGATTTGTCAACTTGTCTCTATATATAATGATGTATGTTTAGATTACGACAGCGGTTTAACAACACAGGCGGTATTTTTTGATGTGTCGAAAGCTTTCGACAAAGTCTGGCACAAAGGATTATTAGTAAAATTGGAATCGATTGGTGTTCGAGGTCGACTTTTGTCATGGTTTTGTAGTTACTTAGCAAACCGTGTTCAGTTAGTTGTCGTTAAATGAGCTAAGTCAGAGCTGAAAGGTATACAAGCAGGTGTTCCTCAAGGTTCTGTGTTAGGCCCGTTGTTTCTGATTTATATACATGATATTGTAAATGATATTGAGTCTGTTATTAAATTGTTTGCTGATGATACTAGCATGTCACTTGCATTGAATGATCCGGTAAGACGTGCCGAAATTTTGAATACAGACCTCGATAAAATTAGTTGTTGGGCAGCACGTTGGAAAGTCACATTTAATGAAACAAAAACCAAATTGCTGAATATAAAACGTGACTTAAGCCAAATTGACCCGTTATTTTTCAATGGAATTGTTTTGGAAGACACAAAGGAACACAAGCACCTCGGTATTATTTTGCAAAATGACTGTAAATGGGACGCTCAAGTCAGAAATATTGTGAAAAAGACCACTTTGTTGATTAATTGTTTAAGGCATTACAAGTATATTATCAGTATAAGTTATGCAGAAAAAGTTTGGAAATAATGTACAAATCCTTTATTTTGCCACATTTTGACTATGTTGATGTATTATGGGATAATTGTACCGAAGCCCTGTCGAACACCCTGGAAAAACTACACCTTGAAGCTTTACGTATTATAATTGGTGGTGTGCGGAGAAATAGTCATGGTAAGATTTACAAAGAAAGCGGATTTTGTAGTCTAAAGGAACGCCGAAGACAACATAAATTGATATTATATCATAAAATGGTTCATGGTAAATGTCCCCTTATATTTAGTTGACCTTTTGCCACCACTAGTTTCATCCTTAAATCCTTATCACAGAAGACGACCACTTGAAAGATTTGTACCAGCTCACAGGACAGAAATCTTCCGAACATCCTTCGTTCCTTCGACTACAATTTTATGGAATGATCTGCCTGTTGTGGTTAACACCACAAACTCAATTAGCGAGTTTAAGCATTATTTACAAAGTCCTGATCATTATGTGCCAGTTTATTATTATTTTGGAAAAAGACATGTAGAAATACAACACAGCAGAATGCGTTTAAACATGAGTAACCTTAATTCCGATTTATGCAAACGCCATTTAAAAGATAATCCACAGTGTGCGTGCGGTAACCGGAACGAAACAGCTGAACATTACTTGTTATACTGCACGTTGTTTGAAAATGATCGAATGTCCACAAATAACTCACTGCCTGCCAATTTTAGACACGTGGAAACATTATTAAGAGGCAGCGAGCAACATTCATTTCGCATAAATACATTGATTTTCGAGTCGGTCCAATCCTTTATTGCTGAATCTGGTCGACTAACTTGAAGGATTAGCCCACGTACTGGTATTGTGTATGTTTGTGTGCAGGAGAACGTAAACCCGCCTCTCAGTGTTGTTGCATCAATTACATATTTAACATAAGTAATAATTATCATTGAGTTTTTGTTTTTGTTTTTCTGTTCTCTTTTGTGTGTGTGTGTGTGTGTGGTTGTTTTCTTCCATACATTCGTAACGAACTATGCTGCCCTCTCCATGAAAATGTACATTTATCTGAACTTACTTATTGCATGTCTCAGCATCGATGTTCTCGTCCCACGCGCTTCATTCATAGTCTCACCTTATTTTTTTCTTTATTTTTGTCTTTTCTTTTTTTATTTGATTAATTTTTTTTCTGTAAATATTCCTGTTTTGATTAAGTTCCCCATACCCCCCTCCTACATTTTGTTCTTCTGGTTAATAATTGTGTTGTCCACCATCATGAAAACTTGTGTAACTTAGCATTGTTATGGTCACGTCAAATAAGCATCTGCTTGAGTTCGTGTCCTAGCTGCATTGTTGTCAATTGTTTCATGTCATGTATTTTGAATAAAATTGTGTTTAAACCAAGAGAATGACTAGAAACGGTCAATTACTACTAACCGACTAACCACACCACGATCCACTCTCGCAGTCATACAAAACCGAAATCAATATAAAAAAAGTGAACAGTTTTCAAGTACCAGTTTATATGCAAAATCTCCACCTCCTTTCTGAATTCTCGTTACCAGAAATGAATAAAAACGCCGTCCGAAAAGCTGACTCACAATGAGAATCAGTAACCGTGAAATTAAAGTTGCACGCTTGCGTGCAAAGGTGGGAATACCCAGTTAATAACTTTACAATTTCGTCCAGGTAGGGGAAGGGCTCCTAATATGGACCATTTTTTGTTTCATGCTGATAACTAGCTTGTTTTCTTGCAAAGAAGTTTCATTTTGTGTTTGGTAGTCCTTCTCTCTCAGGCTAACCGTTAGGCCTAATTAGAGTGAAATAGCTTTGATAGAAATTCAGCAGGAATTAAATACAGAAAAAATCACAAAGGGTCCATATTACGAGCCTGGGCGCCTAATAAGGATCAGTGAAGTGGCCTTCACGAATCACTGTAAAAATTCCACTATACTTCAAAATAACATGATACAACTTAGTGTACAAGTCAGACTAATTCAAATATGCTTTAGATTGATCTGTTTTGGGTTTATCAGAGCATTATTTGAAGCACACCAGGAAACTAAAGAAGCTTATCAAAAACAGAGTGAAAATAAGTGAAATTATCAACTTCCACGAAAAGAAGACTTTTTGTTATATTTTTTTGAAATCTCGAGGACTAGTTATAGGTTATTTCCAGCAAGCTTCTTAGTGAATTAATGAAAATTGCCTTTAGCTTTTATTTTCTTCGATTTGTTGAAGGTGGTCCATATTAGGGGACTCGCACATACTTTGAGGTTTTGCTCTTATTTTTTATTTGCAGTAGAACATCGGGGTACACACTGCTAAAATGTAACAAATACGGTCTTAGCTGTCATATATAGCCATTTTTGTGTGATAAAAGCTTTGGCTGTGGACAGAAACGAGTCCGTTTTAGGCGGCAAATTTAGAGTGAACGCTGCCAAAAGTGAAAAAAAGAGAAAAAGACTAACGGTTTTGAGGTTTGTGTTTCTGAAACTGTTTTGACATGGGCAACTTATCCAGAGAGGGTGTATAAAGCGAATCAAATTGTTTTGAGCGCTCTATCGCCGTTAGTTTGTCAGAACAGGAGGTGGTCCATATTAGGAGCCGGTCCATATTAGGAGCCTTTCCCCTAACTCTGTCATGATTTGCTGGAATAACATAGAGAATGTTCACTATTTGAAAAAGCAACGAGTGTAAATCTGGTACAAAACTGCAAGCCATGTAGTATTCTGTTTATCCTACAAACTGTACTTACGTGTATTTTACTCAAAACCGGCGTCCCGCAGTCGAGGCAGCCAAATAGAAGAAGCTTGTTTTGGAACCTCGATCTATTCCAAAGCTTCGTGCAATATATTACGTCAAAGCAAAGAAACGTCACTGTGGAAAGTGTAGCGTGACGTGTTAGTTCTAAAAATTCATCGAAGGGAATTAACAAGCGCAATTTTTTTTTCTGTGATGACGTTTGTCTTGGTGACTTTGACATCGTAAGCAGTGGGAAAACAGGTCCCTGCCAGATTTGCTTGACATGACCTCATTAACATGATATACACACGTGTGGTTTGAACGATATTGGTTATCTAATGAGTGGTCTATCTCCCGTGTGTAGGATACAGTAGTGTTCATGGTCCGGAGTGTCTTCAGTAATCACAACAGAAAGTACTAACAGGGGTCACTTTAGAAAACAAGTTTGTTGTTTCTGCTGGAATCACACAGACATTCACGCGTTCAGGAGGTTCTAGGAAGTTATTGCAGCGGCAAGAAGTGCTAAGTAGGATTTTTTAAAGCGAAAACTATATGTTGTGTTTGCTTGTTTTCTGCATAATTCACACAGCGACCCATGCAGGTGTGTCTAAAGGTATCACAAGAGCGAGTGCTACCCTAATGGAGCGAACTGCTGTGTGTGCTTTTTATGATTGAATCGTCAGCTATTGCGTACCTTAATTAGGTACGGTTTTCCGACAATAATCTCGTGCAAGCTCCAATGTCAATTTCACGCGCGAATGAAATCGGAAAGGAAAAAGCACTAGTTGCCCGGGAAAAATAATACCGGGCGACTTCAGCGGTGAACGAACACACAAACACAGATCCGTCGAAGCAATAAACGAAAAAGACACTTCACAGTACGCTAATGTGTGACCTTCTGGCTTTGCACCCTTGGAACCCTCTAAACTTCTGCAGTGGGTGTCCATGGACCCTCTACGAATTAAAAGTTGGGGTCCCGGGACTTTCTATGAGAGGCGTCCAGTGTGTGTGTGTGTGGGTGTGTCTGTGTGTGGGTGTGTTTGTGTGTGCGTGCGTGCGTGTATGTATGTGCGTGCGTGTGTGTATGTGTATGTGTGTGTGTATGTGTGTGTGTGTTTGTGTGTGCGTGCGTGCGTGCGTGTATGTATGTGCGTGCGTGTATGTATGTGCGTGCGTGTGTGTGTGTGTGTTAGTGTGTGTGTTAGTGTGTGTGTTAGAGATAGCGTGTAGAAAGACAATCACAGATAGAAAGGGACAGAGAGAGACAGAGGAAAACAACTGTGAGACATTAGAAGAGACAGGAGAGATATAAAAGAAAAATCAGGAATATTAAATTAAAAGAGCGCCTATGTGATTGTCAAAGTACATTACAAATATCGTATGTCATTTTGGATTATGTTAAATCGTCAATACAATACAATACAATACAATACAATACAATACAATAATCTTTATTCATCTCTGAAAGAGAAATTACAAGCTTGACTGTGTGTCTGTAAAATCAATCAATTAATCAATCAATCAACCATGCATGTAGTAACATTCACATCGCATATTCACATCATATCGTTACACGCAAACATTGTACCCACACACTTACTAAAATAAGCCTACAAATAGAAGCAATGCATTGCCTGTTTAAAAATCATATCACATTATCACCTTATCACAACACAATCTAGCACTGAATACAAAGAGAGTTGGAATTGGGATTCAGTGTGAAGCACCTGTTGTTCTATGACTTCATCTTCAATGAGTCTGAATCACGTTCACCGTTCTCACTTTCCTGGCTCAAATTAAGCTTCAACCTCTCCTGTAACACCGAAGTACTTGTACTCATGTCTATTTGCTTTGAAACAGCTTCTACCGGGGTTGTTTTTGATTGTTAGTATGCGCGAGTGCTTAACGAGGGCTTAATGTGTGCATATACTCATGACAACCTGTTGTGACGTCATTCGCATGACGTTTTTTTAAAACTACAGAGTGCTTTCTGGCTGTTGAAAGTCTGACCAATTAAACATAATATCTTTTGTCATCAGTTAAAGCTTACAAAAGGCTCAATCCCAAGGCATTTTGAGGGAACTTGTGTTTTACACGTCACGTGTTTTAAGGGGAGGGGGGGGGGGGGGGTAGGGTGACGTACAAAGGTAACGTAAAAAAAGAACACGCCTTCAGTGTACAAGCCAAGACATGTCAGTGAAAGCCAGGTTATTTCTCCAAATGTGAATACAGTTTTTGGGCACTTTCAACGGTTAATTTCGGCCTCAGACAAGTCGACGCTGAGAGTAATAGAAGAAAATTAGACGTAAACTAGGAAAAATGTAATCCAATTTCAGAAAGAACACTATCATTATAACAAATTACTTGCTAAAACCTAAGGTAATTATGTTAGCTTCAATTCTGGCTCCCTTGTTGCTAGCATGCACTCGGATTTTCACATTCAGTCAAGTTTCGACTAAATGTTTTAACATAGAGGGGGAATCGAGACGAGGGTCATGGTGTATGTGTGTATGTGTGTATGTGTGTGTGTGTGTGTGCGTGTGTGTGTGTGTAGAGCGATTCAGAGTAAACTACTGGACCGATCTTTATGAAATTTGACATGAGAGGTCCTGGGTATGATATCCCCGGACGTCTTTTTCTTTTTTTCGATAAATGTCTTTGATGACGTCATATCTGGCTATTTGTAAAAGTTGAGGCGGCACTGTCACACCCTCATTTTTCAATAAAATGTATTGAAATTTTGACCAAGCAATCTTCGACAAAGGCCGGACTTTGGTACTGCATTTCAGCTTGGAGGCTTAAAAATCATTTAATGACTTTGGTCATTGAAAATCTGAAAATTGTAATTAAATTAGTTTTTTTATAAAACGATCCAAAATTACGTTCATCTTATTCTTCATCATTTTCTGATTCCAAAAACATATAAATATGTTATATTCAGATCTAAAAACAAGCTCAGAAATTTACAAATATAAAAATTATTATTAAAATAAAATTTTGAAATCAATTTAAAAACACTTTCATGCATCTTATTCTTTGTCGGTTCCTGATTCCAAAAACATATAGATATGATATGTTTGGATTAAAAACACGCTCAAAAAGTTAAAACGAAGAGAGGTACAGTAAAGTGTGCTATGAAGCACAGCGCAACCGCTACCGCGCCAAACAGGCTCGTCACTTTCACTGCCTTTTGCACTAGCGGCGGACTACGTTCAATTTCATTCTGTGAGTTCCACAGCTTGATTAAATGTAGTAATTTCGCCTTACGCGACTTGTTTGTTTTATTAATGAAATAATACAAGTACTCAGAAACCGAATTTCAACCTGTGTGTTGTATCAGTAAAACTGAAATTTGAACAAGAGGCGAAGCCTTCAAGGCTCACGTAAGAAATCGACAAACTGTAACACAAACTCAATCACTTCGTCACACATACACACACACACACACACACACACACACACACACACACACACACACACACACACACACACATACACACACACACACACACACACACACACACACACACACACACACAGTAAGCGGCATAGGTGACACTGTGCAAGAAAGCGAGACACTAGATCTAGATCTGAATGGCCGATTTCGAAGAAAAAACTAGTCTCGGCCCGCTCGGCAAAATAACAATGACCGAGACTTTCAGTAATTCCTTCGCGTGACGTCTAACCCTCTTACGTCATAATGTGACGTCTTCAAATGTTGTGACGTCTTCAAATGTTAAAGTTTCTACCACAGACATACATACATACATACATACATACATACATACATACATACATACATACATACATACATACGCACGCACGCACGCACGCACGCACGCACGCACAGACAGACAAAAGTTAGCATCGCATAGGCTACACTTACGTGAGCCAAAAATCGCCACGTTAGAATCGAGTTTAATTTGCTTTAGAAATGATTGTTCTCAGTAATTAGACACTACCCAGTCTTGGTTGGGAGAGACTAAATCCCAACTTTTGTAGCCGAGACCAGGTTTTGGACGTCTTCGTTCTTTGGTATCTGTGTGTTCTATGTGTGACGTCAATTTGCTGTAAAACGTCAGTATTTCACGTAAACAAGTGCTGAACAATGTTCTACGTGTGTGATCATTGAGTACATTGTTGTACATTACAGATGCGTTGGTCAACTTTGCTCAATGGTAATGGGATTTGTGTTCGCTTTGTTGTTTTGACTTGTATGATTTTCTGTGTTAAAGTAAATATATTCTTTAATAAATGCACAGGATTCGTTGCTTTGACACTGAAGTGTTAAGAAACAGGATAGTACCATAGCGTGTTTAAAACAAAGCTCTCCCCCCCCCCCCCCCCTTGTTTTGCATCGTTGACTATTTGATTTTTGAATATTCCTCGCCTTATTTCCGAGAGACCCGTAAACTGTATGAATGTCAACGCTGAGGATTTTGTTCGTGTGGGTATTTCTACAATCAGAAATCTCTGCCGCTTTGCCGAGAGATCGACCAACTCCATGAAGGCCAACGTTCACCACAGGCCCAGTGTTCTGTGCAGTGTTCTGTCCTTGATCGGTGGATTCCTGCTGACACTCTTTTTCCACTGCAGTAAGTGTGTGTGTGTGTGTGTGTGTGTGTGTGTGTGTGTGCGCGCGCGCGTACATGTGTGTGTGCGTGTGTGTGTGTATGTGCGTGCGTGCGTGCGTGCGTGCGTGCGTGTGTGTATGTGTGTGTATGTGTGTGTGTGTTGGAGAGTTGACCTCCAGCCCATTAAACGGAAACGATGATATCTTCTAATTTTGTGTTATGAAATATGGTAACAAAAAGAATAGTCATTATATTTACGATTAACGAGCAAGAAGACAAACAGTCATATCCTCAGGTGGCAATTCTGAGTTTCCAAAGGTTTTACGTCTCTCATTTCCTTGGAGAAGTCGACTTTGCGAGGTTTGCTTCCTCAACATTTGCCTCCAACACCACACGCCTTATTTAGAATGATCTAATTACGTGGAACATTTGCCTCCAACAAAGCACCACACGCCTTATTTAGAATGATCTAATTACGTGGAACATTTGCCTCCAACATCACACGCCTTAATTAGAATGATCTAATTACGTGGAACATTTGCCTCCAACACCACACGCCTTATTTAGCATGATCTAATTACGTGGAACATTTGCCTCCAACAAAGCACCACACGCCTTATTTAGAATGATCTAATTACGTGGAACATTTGCCTCCAACAAAGCACCACACGCCTTATTTAGAATGATCTAATTACGTGGAACACAATGTGTTTGCCTCCAACAAAGCACCACACGCCTTATTTAGAATGATCTAATTACGTGGAACATTTGCCTCCAACAAAGCACCACACGCCTTATTTAGAATGATCTAATTACGTGGAACATTTGCCTCCAACAAAGCACCACACGCCTTATTTAGAATGATCTAATTACGTGGAACATTTGCCTCCAACAAAGCACCACACGCCTTATTTAGAATGATCTAATTACGTGGAACACGATGTATTTGCCTCCAACAAAGCACCACACGCCTTATTTAGAATGATCTAATTACGTGGAACATTTGCCTCCAACAAAGCACCACACGCCTTATTTAGAATGATCTAATTACGTGGAACACAATGTGTTTGCCTCCAACAAAGCACCACACGCCTTATTTAGAATGATCTAATTACGTGGAACATTTGCCTCCAACAAAGCACCACACGCCTTATTTAGAATGATCTAATTACGTGGAACATTTGCCTCCAACAAAGCACCACACGCCTTATTTAGAATGATCTAATTACGTGGAACATTTGCCTCCAACAAAGCACCACACGCCTTATTTAGAATGATCTAATTACGTGGAACACGATGTATTTGCCTCCAACAAAGCACCACACGCCTTATTTAGAATGATCTAATTACGTGGAACACGATGTGTTTGCCTCCAACAAAGCACCACACGCCTTATTTAGAATGATCTAATTACGTGGAACACGATGTATTTGAGATAGTTTGCTTCCTCAACATTTGCCTCCAACAAAGCACACAACGCCTTATTTAGAATGATCTAATTACGTGGAACACGATGTATTTGCCTCCAACAAAGCACCACACGCCTTATTTAGAATGATCTAATTACGTGGAACACGATGTATTTGCCTCCAACAAAGCACCACACGCCTTATTTAGAATGATCTAATTACGTGGAACACGATGTGTTTGCCTCCAACAAAGCACCACACGCCTTATTTAGAATGATCTAATTACGTGGAACACGATGTATTTGAGATAGTTTGCTTCCTCAACATTTGCCTCCAACAAAGCACCACACGCCTTATTTAGAATGATCTAATTACGTGGAACACGATGTATTTGCCTCCAACAAAGCACCACACGCCTTATTTAGAATGATCTAATTACGTGGAACACGATGTATTTGCCTCCAACAAAGCACCACACGCCTTATTTAGAATGATCTAATTACGTGGAACACGATGTATTTGCCTCCAACAAAGCACCACACGCCTTATCTAGAATGATCTAATTACGTGGAACATTTGCCTCCAACAAAGCACCACACGCCTTATCTAGAATGATCTAATTACGTGGAACATTTGCCTCCAACAAAGCACCACACGCCTTATCTAGAATGATCTAATTACGTGGAACACGATGTATTTGCCTCCAACAAAGCACCACACGCCTTATTTAGCATGATCTAATTACGTGGAACATTTGCCTCCAACAAAGCTCCACACGCCTTATTTAGCATGATCTAATTACGTGAAACACGATGTATTTGCCTCCAACAAAGCTCCACACGCCTTATTTAGCATGATCTAATTACGTGAAACACGATGTATTTGCCTCCAACAAAGCACCACACGCCTTATTTAGAATGATCTAATTACGTGAAACACGATGTATTTGCCTCCAACAAAGCACCACACGCCTTATTTAGAATGATCTAATTACGTGGAACACGATGTATTTGCCTCCAACAAAGCACCACACGCCTTATTTAGAATGATCTAATTACGTGAAACACGATGTATTTGCCTCCAACAAAGCACCACACGCCTTATTTAGAATGATCTAATTACGTGGAACACGATGTATTTGCCTCCAACAAAGCACCACACGCCTTATTTAGAATGATCTAATTACGTGGAACATTTGCCTCCAACAAAGCACCACACGCCTTATTTAGAATGATCTAATTACGTGGAACACGATGTATTTGCCTCCAACAAAGCACCACACGCCTTATCTAGAATGATCTAATTACGTGGAACACGATGTATTTGCCTCCAACAAAGCACCACACGCCTTATTTATAATGAACTAATTACGTGGAACACGATGTATTTGCCTCCAACAAAGCACCACACGCCTTATTTAGAATGATCTAATTACGTGGAACACGATGTATTTGAGATAGTTGGAGAGCATAAGTATATCAAATTATATAAGCTTTTTGGGTAACACTAACAGGCAGGAATCAATAAACATAAATGATAAATTATGTTGTGCCACGCTTGACAAAAAACACCCAAACAGAAGTTTAAAAAAAAACCCACAAATAATAAGGACAATTTAAAAACAATGGTACAAATATATATGTAATATAATACAACAACAACAACAACAACAACAACAACAACAACAACAACCTGGATGCCCCTCGTGATGCTATCACTATTAATTGATCATGGTTTTCTCCTCCAGTAACCTGTTCTTATATCAACACCAGTATCGAGTTGGAGCAGTTGGGAAAGCACGAACGTTGGAAACGACAAGGCTGCAGTGAGTATGCTTACCTCTGCAGTACCCGGCGAATAAGACGCGCACACCCACACACACGGTTGCGAGTGATTTATTTTTGTTGTGTTCAAAACGGTGTAAAATACGAATCAGACACGAACAAGTAAAAACGGGTACATCACGAAGCGTCCCGGTACCGAAGCGTCCCGGTACCGAAGCGAGACGAGGGTCGTGGTGTACGTGTGTGTGTGTGTGTGTGT
>NC_090245.1:110934380-111104380 GCF_037325665.1 Littorina saxatilis
TACCCCGAAAGTGAGACGAGCTTCACATTAACTCTAACTGTCTGTGTCTGTGTCTTAGATGTTATATGTGTTTGAAGGTCATTTGTCAGGTTGGCAATCACACGACAGGACAAACAGACACACAGAATATAAACTCAAGAAGAGGCGGGTGAAGTTCAAAATTGTATTGAATCAAAACAAATCATGAAAACAACTCAATACAAGGCGTAGATTCTTTTCAGAAAGTATATCTGTACATTGGTTCACTCTATTCCTGTAATTTTCCTACTCTTAAAAAAATATTCTAAGTCCTAAAAGGGCTGAAAATTTGGGCATGACCCGTAGGTACACTTTGCAAAAATACACTACTTGAAAAAAAATATGCTATGTCCTAAAATGGCTGAAAATTTGGGCAGGGATTCGGGGCCTGAATAAAAATAAAGTAAAAGAGTAAAGCGACGCCACTTTACTCGCCGTGTGGTAACCTGGGACTGCGGAACGTTTGTTTTTAACCCTGTTATTTCAGTCCACAGGGCGGAGTCCGGTATACCATTTAGACAACAAAGTCGGGTTGGTTGCTCAGACCCCGGAGGACAACTTAGAGTTGACAACAAATACTTCAATACTAGGTTGGGACCCTCCCACAACCGTTCGGTACTCAGGTTGGGACCCTCCCACAACCATTCCCAAAGGAGCAATGCTGTAACTCTAAGTGGGAAGTCCGGTATACCTTTTAGACACTTAGTCAGGTTGGTTGCTCAGACTACCGCCGAACCTCAAAAACTAATAGCTTATATACCTTCCATGACTGTCCCTGACGTCACAGCTAAGGAACCAATGAAAACGTCGCTCTGGGACCACAAACAAAAATGGGGAGGGAGGGGGGGGGGGAGTTTCGAGGCTGCTGTCAGCCTCCACAGCAGCTACAGTTAAAATCCCTCAAAAATACACAAAAACTCCTGTACTAAGAAAACTACATCAGAACCGTTATAAAGAAATACATCAATAAAATGGAAATTCTTCGACGCATCATTTGATACCAAACACTCATTGGTTATCAACACTGCGATCAAAGTGCAAAACCTCTGACTATTACCTCGCAAAATGGTCATGTCACACCAAAAAAACGTATGCAGTTACAAGTTAACCACAATCAAACACAGTGTATATTCAACAGGCTTCTCGTATGTAGATGATAAACATAAAATCTACATTCTACTAAACAAATAAATACAGAATACACGTTTATATTGCTGCCCTACACGCCACCAGGCGTGAAAGGCAGTAAGTAAGTAACACGTTTATATTGAATACATGGGTAAAAGAAAGATTGATAAAAAAGCTACAGAAAAGAGAGAGAGAGAGAGAGAGAGAGTGTGTGTATGTGTGTGTGTGTGTGTGTGTGTTCGTCTGTGTGTAACAAGTATTATTAACAAAAGCACAGCAACATAGAAGTAAAGAATTAGGTCAAAAAGGAAAAGGGGTTGGGGAGGAGGGAGGTGAGAGGTGGATGTAGCAAAACAATGCCCTCGCTGACTGCCCTCGCGCACAAACAAAGGCGTAGGGGGTTAGTGACAGGAGAAGTGACCGAGGGGTTAAAAAGACAATACAGAAAGGTTACATTGGGAGAGGGGGGAAAAAGGTTCACAGACAGGCCCCTCCGACCTCCATAACTTGAATCCAGTCAGTTCGGCGCCATCGTGTCAGAGACAATTAAATTCTACCGCGAGAGAACAATGAGAAAGGACTGGATTATACCTATTTCCAAACCATTTACTAAGGAAAAGAACAAATATGATTTTAGAGTGTGAATCTTAATTCCACACCGTTTCAATGCTAACTTAGATAATATATTCTGCTCTCTATGCCTTCTCTTATTCTTCACTCTATGAACTTTAAGAAGAAAATTGCATATGGAGAAAAGACAAATTATTCCTGTAGTCGCTTTTCTCCACACTATTCCTACTGATGCAGGTGTCGATCGCAAGAGCGAACACGGGTTTTTTTCATCTTTGATGCAATGTTCAGTCTTATAAAATCTCTTTCGGAAGATTATAGGGGAGGAAGGATAGGGGAGGGGGGCGGGGGAGGGGGGACCACAACCCTTTATCTGGGTGTCATCAGCATACTATTGTCCTCACACGCATGCATGGATATGACGTCAGAGAGTGCCGGCGTGTAGAGTGTGAACAGGGCCACCGAGGGACTCCATTCTCAAGAGGAACACAGCATGATTCATGTAGTCTGGTTTGTAACCTTTGGTAGGACATGGTACATTCTCAAGAGGAACACAGCATGATTCATGTTGTCTGGTTTGTAACCTTTGGTAGGACATGGCACATTCGAAAGCTTTGCTACAATGTTTGACTCACCTGAGTAATAGGTGAGTCTGAATATCCATCCGTGTCAGTCCGTAAGGACGGCCGTCCGTCCGTCCGCCCGTGGACAAAAAACATGGTGTTGATGTTATTTCGGACGTTTTTCAAGCTAGACCTTTGAAACTTTGCACACGTTAAGGGTTTGATGATCTGACGAAATGTTCCGGGTAAGGTTGACCTTCATCAAATTTTGGGGTCACAGGGGGTGATGTTTGATTCATAATAACTAAACATTATTTCTGACGTTTTTGAAGCTACTGCTTTGAAACTTTGAAGACTTCAAGGGTGTGATACTCTGCCAACATGACCCTAGTTTGGTTGACCCTAGTCAAATAATGGTGTGACGGTGGGGTCATGTTCGTAAATACTTTACGTTGGTATTTTCTCAGTTCTTTTGAGAGCAAAAGCCTACACATTTCACACAATTGTAGGTATATTGATAATCAGCAGACATGGCCAAAATGTGAATTTGTTTTCGACAACTTTCAGAGTAAAAGCATGAAAATGTCAGCTGGAGTGTGTGTGTGTGTGTGTGTGTGTGTGTGTGTGTGTGTGTGTGTGTGTGTGTGTGTGTGTGTGTGTGTGTGTGTGCAGTGCGGGGAGGTTGGGGCAACTGGTTCGAGTGGTCGTATTGCCCAGTGTCCTGCAACCGTACACCGGCCACACCTGTGATGCTGGTATCATCACGTGATTGCAATAGTCCAGAGCCCGTCTGCGGTGGTGTTTGGTACTGCCAGGGGACTACCAGACGAACTAAACCCTGCGCAACCCAGCCACCTGACTGCCCCGTCTGCAGTAAGTGGCATTTTGATTTCTTGACATTGTGCCAAGTTTAGACTCGTTGCAAGCAGACTGGGAATTGAAATGCGGGTGATTGTTTGGTGTGTGTGTGTGTGTGTGTGTGTGTGTGTGTGTGTGTGTGTGTGTGTGTGTGTGTGTGTGTGTGTCTGTCTGTGTGTGTGTAGAGAGAGATCAAATCAAATCAAATCAATTTTTTATTTTTCGAGGGTTGTGGCGTAAGCAATACAACGAGCTTTTTTTCAACCAGCCCTCGCCCAGAGAGGGGACTAATCTAATCACATATTTACACGGATATTAACGTAGAAAAAAAGGTAGAGAAAAACAACAACATATGAATATTTACACATTACATATTATACACAAATATAAAGCATCGTATATGTAACGTAGTGAAAACAATGCTGAATACACATGCATGAGTAAATGTGTTATTAATTTGAGTGTTTTTGTGTGGATATAATGAACACTGATGCTTTGGACAAATGAAAATATAATCAAACGAAGTCTTCCATCACTGTGATTTTTCGTAATTTAACATTAAATACAGTGAAAGGTGTTTTTTGAAAGTATTGAGACTCATTGGGACTCTCACAAATTCCGGGAGAGAATTCCACAGGACGCTACCAGAATAGGCTAAGCTTGATTTGAAGAGATCTATCCTTGGAATTGGGACGTTAAACTTTCGGTTTGGTTTCACTTTAAAGTTTGCAACGAAAGTTCGTGGTGCACGGCCGGAAAGTATTTTGTGAAGGAGCACGCCTTCATTTAATTTAAATCTTTGTTTTAGTGGGAGAATCTTAAGTTTCTTATAATCATCAAATACAAGACTGGATTGTTTCAGTAAAATTAGTTTCAGAGAGAGAGAGAGAGAGAGAGAGAGAGAGAGAGAGAGAGTGTACACTACATTGGGTGTGCACGTTAAAGATCCCACGATTGACAAAAGGGTCTTTCCTGGCAAAATTGCTTAGGCACAGTTAATAATTGTCTACCTATACCCGTGTGACTTGGAATAATAGGCCGTGAAAGGTAAATATGCGCCGAAATGGCTGCAATCTACTGGCCGTATAAAATTTCATCTCACACGGCATCACTGCAGAGCGCCTAGAACTGTACCCACGGAATATGCGCGATATAAGACTCATTGATTGATTGATTGATTGATTGAGAGAGAGAGAGAGAGAGAGAGAGAGAGAGAGAGAGAGAGAGAGAGAGAGAGAGAGAGACTCAGACTCAGACTCAGACTCAGAACTTTATTACAAAAGGATAAAGGTTTTAGGCAAAGCCTATTCTTCCAACCTGTCCTTTATACAACACATAAAGACAGACGCACATAAAAATATAAATTCAATCATATAAAATACAGAAATACATTGAATGGAATGCAACACAATGTGCATTTAAGGAATTACATAAGGAGAACTCAACAATTACAACATTACATTGACATAGTTATACCTTTCATTTGGAAATAAAGTTGCTCCGATCAGCTACACATCCGTTAACACTAGTACAAAATGTTTAACAAAATAACAATCGAAAAAGACATTTCATTCACGAATGATGTGTGAACGTGACTGTCTCTTAAACATTTTCACTGAAGTTGCATTTCTTATCTGTTGGGGGAAGGAGTTCCAGAGAAACGCTCCCGAGAAGGCTAAGCTCTATTTGTAGAGGTCTATGCGAGGTATAGGAGGGATGATTTTTTGGGACCCATATCTTTTTGTGGCATGTTTGAAATGTGATTGCAAATATTTTGGACAGTCGTCATTTAGAATTTTATACATGAACACAGCCTTGTTTAACGTCAACTGATCTTTCAAGGGGAAGAAATTCAGGAGCTTTAGTTTATCATCCGTGGACCTATATTCACATCATGCAAAATAAGTTTTGCAGCTCGGCGATGCAGGGAATTGAGTCTTTTTAAATGAATATCACTGCAGTTATCCCAAAGTGTCGATGCGAAGTTTAATGAGGCATTATGTGGGCGTAATAGAACATTTTGAGTGCGAGAGAGAGAGAGAGAGAGAGAGAGAGAGAGAGAGAGAGAGAGAGAGAGAGAGAGAGAGAGAGAGAGAGAGAGAGAGAGAGAGAAAGAGAGAGAGAGATCACAAATTAAATCTTGATTACAAAAAACACGATGATTTACCAGTTTTACGAAACGAACTCGTCCACATGCTCTGCTCTATTCCGAAATAAATGTGTCTTATTTTCGTATTGATTTGCGCTGATCGGGAAAGCTGGTTCTCGTCAAACACGCTAAGAATGCGTTGGTATTTCACATCGTGTGCTTGAGATGTATGAACTGTGTGACAAGCCCCTAGGAATGACGTGTGCTTGAGATGTATGAACTGTGTGACAAGCCCCTAGGAATGGTGTGTGCTTGAGATGTATGAAGTGGTTGACAAGCCCCTGGGAATGACGTGTGCTTGAGATGTATGAATTGCCAGTGGGGAGAAGCCACAGCCGTTTGGCATCGCTCAGTGTTGTGGTCAGTTTCTTTTTGTGTCCAGCGCGGAGGGACGGTCGTTGGAGCTCGTGGTCAGGCTGGTCGCAGTGTCCGGTGACATGCGGGGGAGGGTTTGAGCAGAAGACACGGACCTGCACCAACCCCGCTCCCGCGTGTCAGGGGAGCAACTGCCCGGGAGTCAGCTTTAAAACATGGCCTTGTGCCAGCTCTAAGTGTTGTGGTCAGTTTATCTCCTCGTGTTTGTTTATGAGTGTGAGAAAGGAGGTGGGGTGGAACAATTGGGTGAGGGGTGGGGAGGAAATAGCGGGTGGGAGTCGAGCAAAAAGACACTGCTGTGTGCCACCTCTCAGCATTGCAGTCAGTTTCTTTTTGTGTCCAGCGCGGAGGGACGGCGCGTGGAGCTCGTGGTCAGGCTGGTCGCAGTGTCCAGTGACATGCGGGGGAGGTACGCACCAGATAACACGGACCTGCACCAACCCCGCTCCCGCGTGTGGGGGGAGGAACTGCCCGGAGTCCGGCACTCACACAATAACGGCACAGTGTGGTACTGCTCCGTGCTGTGGTCAGTTGTTTCCCTCAGAACCCACCCACCCCCCCCCCCCTCTCTCTCTCTCTCTCTCTCTCTCTCTCTCTCTCTCTCTCTCTCTCTCTCTCTCTGCAAAAAGAGCTTGGTAAGTGTGTGTGTGTGTTGAAATTACTCGAAAATCTAATTTCAATTATAACCAAACAAAAAAAAAGTAAAGGTCAGGTTGTCAAACCATTCAATCCAGGCGACGATCCGATAATTATGTAATTTGATCAACGCGACATTGTATTTTCCCCGCGTGGCGACAGTGGCGAGCGCCGACGGGTGGAACGACTGGTCAAGCTGGGGAAGCTGTTCCTCCACGTGTCGCGACGACGGGCGGCAAGAGAGGACGCGCACGTGCAAGAGTCGCGCGGGGACACAGTGCTTCGTCCAGCTGTGTACCGGGGCCACCTGGGACGTCAACACGTGCCACGGCAGCACCGTGTGTTGCGGTAAGTTGCTTCATGTTTAACATCATTGGCACCGTGTGTTGCGGTAAATTGCTTCATGTTTCACATCATTGGCAGCGTGTGTTGCGGTAAGTTGCTTCATGTTTCACATCATTGGCAGCGTGTGTTGCGGTAAGTTGCTTCATGTTTCACATCATTGGCAGCGTGTGTTGCGGTAAGTTGCTTCATGTTTTACATCAATGGCAGCGTGTGTTGCAGTAAGTTGCTTCATGTTTCACATCATTGGCAGCGTGTGTTGCGGTAAGTTGCTTCATGTTTCACATCATTGGCAGCGTGTGTTGTGGTAAGTTGCTTCATGTTTCACATCATTGGCATCATCGCCAAAATCATCGCCACGATCATCATCACGATCATCATCACAATCAACACCACAACCACCACTACAACCATCATCACAACCATCACCACAACCATCACCACAATCATCACCACAATCATCATCACAATCATCACCATCTTCACAACCATCACCATCATCACAACCATCACCACAATCATCACCGCAACCATCACCACCATCACCACAATCATCACCACCACCATCACCATAACCACCACTACAACAATCATCACAACCATCACCACAATCATCACCACAACCACCACTACAACCATCACCACGACCATCACCACAATTATCAACACAACCATCACCACAATCATCATCAACATCATCACCATAACCACCACTACAATCATCACCACAACCATCACCACAATCACCACAACCATAACCACAATCATCGCCACAATCATTACCACAATCATCACCATAATCATTACCACAATTAACACCACAATCATCACCACAACTATCGCCACAATCATCACCACAATCATCGCCACAATCATTACCACAATCATCACGACAATCATCACCACAACTATCGCCACAATCATCACCACAATCATCGCCACAATTATTACCACAATCATCGCCAGAATCATCACCACAACCATCACCATAATCATCACCACAATCATCCACACAGTATAATACGTCTTTTGTGTCCATGTTGTAACAGATGTATTGACACACGGGTGGGCCTCCTGGGCGGCGTGGGGCGCGTGCTCCGTGACGTGTGGTGGCGGCACCTTGCGGCGCTACAAGTGGTGCAAGGTCCCCGCCTCTTTCGAGTGTTACAGCCGGGTCTGCACCGGCGACAACTTTGATGAGGACAGCTGCAACCTCGAAGCTTGCTGTGGTCAGTACTGGCTTGAAGCACCGACCCAACTATTGCTCACAATCGTCTTAAAATACAACGCAGGGATGGATCTAGGGGGAGGGGGGAGGTCTGGGTTCCGGATGCCTGCCCCGTACCCGCCCCTTACCCTGCAAATGCATATTTTTTTCTCTCCGGCAGAGACTCTAAATACCCCTTTGAACAGCATACAGTGGGTCTTCCCTGCACTGCTTCAGTTAGCCTAGCGCCTACACATATTTGGTTTACCGTTGGTTGTGTGTGTGTGTGTGTGTTTCTTTGCAGAGGAATTTCGAGGAAGACGATAATGCTTAATTCTAATGACCCTCCTACAGTATGTCCATTGGATTGCCCCCCTGTCAGTAGTCCAGGTCGTCTCGGCGCCACTTTGTAGGTGCTCCCTGCCACCACGAAGGAGAGTCGATGGAGCGTCTGCTCTTCGTGGAGCACTCACGTGTCCTTGTCAGTCATGCACACTTATTGGGGACGGGGCCAAACACAGAAAAGGCGCCCAGAAAAGGTGGTTGAAGGCACCGGTTTCGTATACTCAATAACTATATATTTTCTGAACAGATTACGGGGAGAGATGGCACGAAAAATGAAATATGAATATTTGTAAGTTTTCTTTGAAGTTACTGTTTAGGGGTACTTTATAGAAAGAAAGCATGAAAAAGCACCTCCATGCCCAGTTTTTGACCAAGCAAGTAATATTTTAATAAAAAAAAGACCAATTTCTTCCAAAAATTACAAAAATTACACCCCATGCTCCATGAAATTAGAAAGACATTTTTGAAGCCACAGGCTTCAAAGTTTTTGCAAATTACTCCCAGATATCAGTATCAGACTTATACAGAGCCGTTTTGAACAAATTACCCCAGTTCAAAAATTGAGAAATATACATTTTTAGCCCAAACAATACCCATTCAGGCTTATATTATATTCTGTAAAAAAAATACATTGATGGATTTTTACAAAGAGGCCTTGTAAAAGTCTAGAAAAATCAAATCTAACTCCTGCAAAATATAAATAATAACACTACCACAAGTAGTTCTAAAGAAATATCATTGCCCGCGTTGTTACTGTCCTTGAAAAACCAACTTCAGAGAAAATTGCATTTGAAACTTTGTGAAGTGTTTCTCTACACATTATACAGACAAATTGTTGAAAAATAAGTCTGGGTGTGTTCCTGTATTGTTCAGTCTTCTTTAAAGCCATATGTACTCGATGACTATACACGCTAATTGCTTTACCAACAGCTGGAGACATGCTAAATTAAGTTCCCTGCAAAATATTGTGGTCTAGGACCCCTTCAATGTTGAGATATGTTAATTTTCATTTTGATCTGGATCGTCCTATTTATAGATTTGGCAATACATGCGCTGTTGACGCAAGGGAGAGAACTCCGTGTCGTTGTTGACATCCTCACTTTTTCAGAGGCTAGAACAAGCTGAAATGCACGTATATGGTCCGCGCATGACGACATATCGTCATTATATGGTCTTATGGTGCGTTTGACATCGATTGTGGGCAAACTATACTTTGTAAACACGGGAGTAAGTTAGTAAACCTTTAAATGATTTTGGTAGTTATTCCTCTCCATCCCCCATCAGTCCAGCACCGTACACCTCCCTCTCCATCCCCCATCAGTCCAGCACCGAACACCTCCCTCTCCATCCCCCATCAGTCCAGCACCGTACACCTCCCTCTCCATCCCCCATCAGTCCAGCACCGTACACCTCCCTCTCCATCCCCCATCAGTCCAGCACCGTACACCTCCCTCTCCATCCCCCATCAGTCCAGCACCGTACACCTCCCTCTCCATCCCCCATCAGTCCAGCACCGTACACCTCCCTCTCCATCCCCCATCAGTCCAGCACCGTACACCTCCCCCTCCATCCCCCATCAGTCCAGCACCGTACACCTCCCTCTCCATCCCCCATCAGTCCAGCACCGTACACCTCCCCCTCCATCCCCCATCAGTCCAGCACCGTACACCTCCCCCTCCATCCCCCATCAGTCCAGCACCGTACACCTCCCTCTCCATCCCCCATCAGTCCAGCACCGTACACCTCCCTCTCCATCCCCCATCAGTCCAGCACCGTACACCTCCCCCTCCTGGTCTTCTTGCTGCTCCAACTGACGTTGGCGACCAACACATCTTCAGAGTTGGCACGAAAACTAAATACGTACTGTTTTGTGTGTGCAATTTTGTTAATGTTTTTTGAAGCATAGAACCATAACCAGTCACATTCATGCTCATTTTTGACTCACATGCGAAGCAAAAGTGAGTCTATGTACTCACCCGAGTCGTCCGTCCGTCCGTCCGTCCGTCCGTCCGTCCGTCCGTCCGTCCGTCCGTCCGTCCGTCCGTCCGTCCGGAAAACTTTAACGTTGGATATTTCTTGGACACTATTCAGTCTATCAGTACCAAATTTGGCAAGATGGTGTATGATGACAAGGCCCCAAAAAACATACATAGCATCTTGACCTTGATTCAAGGTCAAGGTCGCAGGGGCCATAAATGTTGCCTAAAAAACAGCTATTTTTCATATTTTTCCCATTTTCTCTGAAGTTTTTGAGATTGAATACCTCACCTATATATGATATATAGGGCAAAGTAAGCCCCATCTTTTGATACCAGTTTGGTTTACCTTGCTTCAAGGTCAAGGTCACAGGAGCTCTTCAAAGTTGGATTGTATACATATTTTGAAGTGACCTTGACCCTGAACTATGGAAGATAACTGTTTCAAACTTAAAAATTATGTGGGGCACATGTTATGCTTTCATCATGAGACACATTCGGTCACATATGATCAAGGTCAAGGTCACTTTGACCCTTATGAAATGTGACCAAAATAAGGTAGTGAACCACTAAAAGTGACCATATCTCATGGTAGAAAGAGCCAATAAGCACCATTGTACTTCCTATGTCTTGAATTAACAGCTTTGTGTTGCATGACCTTGGATGACCTTGACCTTGGGTCAAGGTCACATGTATTTTGGTAGGAAAAATGTGTAAAGCATGTGAGTCGTATGGGCTTTGCCCTTCTTGTTTTAAGTAGCGCCACTATTTTTTTTAAAAACAATGATTTTTTCAAAAAGGTCCCCAAAATTGACATTTTGCTGCAGCTCTTTGTAAAAAAATAGTTGAAGCTGCAGGTTAAAAAAATGTCATAATGTGTTGACAAATAGCTATTACCAGTAGTTGCAGAGATTTTTTGTGTGAATATCAGCCTTAGTTCCCAGTCAGGAAATAATATGTATTCTTAAACGGATTTTTGTTTTGATGTACAATTTTCATTCAATTTTCCTTTCATGTTTGCTTGCTTTTCATTTAAACTGTACAATAGCCGTCATTTATATGTAATTTTCTAGAAAACTGTAAACACCACATTATGCTTGTTGTTGTTTACTCAATATGCGTTTTTTGTAAATAATGCACAAACGTTGAATAAAACAGTTTAAACCAACAAAAAAAAAGGAAATAATATTGGGCGACATTATATTTTTGCATGAAAATGCTGTCAGGCTTTCATTCTAATTCATAAAAAAACATATTGGTAATGTTTTTTTCAAAAAGCGCTCCTGTAACTACTGGGAGAATTCATTAACAATGATTGGGGAAAACAAGTTAGTAGTCTACCCAGGGCCGGACCAAATGAGTTGTAAGGGGGGGGGGGGGGGGGTTCCTCCTTTTTGGGGGGGGCAAATCAGCGAAGTGGCGAAGCCACAAGCGCGCGCCTGCTTGAACTAGGGGGGTCCGGGGGCATGCTCCCCCGGAAAATATTTGAAAAACGGTTAAAATCTGTGCAATCTGGTGCATTCTGGGCCTTGTTTTGAGGGTTAAGAGCAGCATTGTTTTGGTGCTAAAACTAGTAAAAGTCAAAGCAAGGTACATGCTTTTTCCAGGGGTGGGGTTCCGGAACCCCTGGATCCCCCCCCCGGGTCCGGCCCTGCTACCACAAGTAGATGGGAAATGAAGACCATCATCGTGTGGTTACCGTCCTTGAAAATCATTCACATTCTGAGGAAATTGCATTTGAAAGTTTGCGAAGTGTTTTGCTGCGCACAGTGAAGACAGATTGACAAACCAAGAGTATGTGTGCATTCGGGTACTTTTCACTGACATTTTCCCATACTCCAAGTACTCTTCACAATCCCCTATCAGTCCAAAGTTGCACTTATGGACATCAGACTGATGCTACACTCAATGAAACATCAAGTACAGTGATTATGATCAGCTGAAAATAAGGCGTTTGGAATTGTATTTGCAACTCTCGATGTTCTCAGTTTTATCGCAGGAGCAGGCATATGGTTTCTGCTAATTCTTGTTTCCATCACACAAAAACTGGTCGAGTTTTGATCGGAAATTGCTTCGAAGTAAGCATTATTTTTTCCAAAACTCATGGAAGGACGTCAGTCGAGCTTCTGCAAAAATAAACTCTAGACAGAATGCTTCCATGACAAGTTCAAGGGATTCAATGTTCTAGAGGGAAAAAAGAATATCAAGTTCTTGTTAGTAAAATTGATTCGGGATGAAATCCGACAGATTTTAGCCCAATATTCGAGTCGCTCGAAAATGCACCGATCAGTTGTTGCGTTCCTTGAATGAGAAAAGTTGGATTTTGCAACGAAGCAAATATCTAAGTCAAAATGTCATAGTCTCACCAAGAATTAGATACATGAGTGGAAGATGGGTCCGAAGTTCGATTAGCAGTACTTTAGGGTGTAACTGAGACAGTCAGGGTGGAGTTTATGTGAGATAAACAAGGCCTGACGTCCTATTTGTTATTCAGACATCGCGGACTCAACCTTCACACCCAGGGTTCGTACAGGTCATGGAAAACCTGGAAAGTCATGGAATTTGATTTTTAAATTTTCCAGGCCCGGAAAGTCATGGAATTTCAATTCAAGTCATGGAAAGTCATGGAATTTAACAAAAATAAGAAAGACAAAAAAATTAACCTTTAGCACGCCAGCGGCGATTTTCGTTGCCCAGCCATCCCCCCCCCCCCCCCCCCCCCCCCCCCTTTGCCAGCCAGCAGCAATTTGCGTCGCCAGCACAAGGCTTGTTCGTGTGACCAACTTCTCGTTCGTATTTGCATACGAGAATAACGGTATACTGTATTTTTAACGGCACTTGAGCCAAAGCGAGGCTCACTTCCTTCCGTTATCTCGTCGTGTCGTCTGCGCTGCATTTGAGTCGGTTTCTTTATCCCCGAGTACGCTAGTACAAGGGTCCAGCAGACTTTAATTGTGTGTCTGTGTACACGTGTGTCTCGACTTAACAGCTTATTGCTGGGAAACTACTGGGCGCAGTTCGTTCAAAGTTGATACACTAACTTGATAATAGGTCCGATTGATCGTATTAAAACTTCATAATGTTATCTGGGACCTAAATGCGAAATAAACCACACACAAAAAAACGACTTGGCGGTGGGAGGAATTCGCGGTGCAACAGCCAGCCAGCCAGTCTGATAGAACGGTGCAAGGTCTCGGCAAACCAAGACTATGCCATACTCGTAGCAAAGCCGCCGAATGGTACCGTAAACCAAGAATAGTGACGTAAGAAAATAGAATGTCGTCTTTTGATTTGGAACGTGACGTGTTTTAGAATGGAGATGTGGTAGTGTGTGTGTGTGTGTGTGTGTGTGTGTGTGTGTGTGTGTGTGTGTGAGAGAGAGAGAGAGAGAGAGGGAGAGAGAGGGAGAGAGAGGGAGAGAGAGAGAAGGAGTGAGGGAGAGAGAGTGTGTGTGTGTGTGAATGTCTGAAGAGTACTCGGGTCCAGCGCGAGCGTTTTTTATTTGGTGTTTAACTTCGTTTTCAACCATTCAAGGTTATATCGCGACGGAGTTAGTCAGTCGGCTAAGGACCGTTTTGGTTACTTTTTGGCGTCACGTTAGCAAACACTTTTTTCTGATAGATTTTAACACCACAACACTAAATCGAAAGTTTTGGGGCAATATTCCAAACCACCGGTGAGAAAAACGTTGGTTTGTGTGTATGTTTTCCTTCTTTGGCGTTACTATTCTTGTTTTGAGGGTTGGGTTCATAAAACGGACATAAAACTTAAACCGCTTGACAGAAATTATATAACTGTAAATCATTCGAAAGGGAAGGCATTCATGTACACGTTTGTGCCACTTAAAATGACGTCATTATCTGTTTGTTTTTGTGAAATTGACAAGAAGAGCGGGGTAGTAGTTGCGCTGAGAAGGATAGCACGCTTTTCTGTACGTCTCTTTGTTTTAACTTTCTGAGCGTGTTTTTAATCCAAACATATCATATCTATATGTTTTTGGAATCAGGAACCGACAAGAAATAAGATGAAAGTGTTTTTAAATTGATTTCGAAAATTTAATTTTGATCATAATTTTTATATTTTTAATTTTCAGAGCTTGTTTTTAATCCAAATATAACATATTTATATGTTTTTGGAATCAAAAAATGATGGACAATACGATGAACGTAAATTTGGATCGTTTTATAAAAAAAAATTTTTTTTTACAATTTTCAGATTTTCAATGACCAAAGTCATCAATTAATTTTTAAGCCACCAAACTGAAATGCAATACCGAAGTCTGGGCTTTGTCGAAAATTACTTGACCAAAATTTCAACCAATTTGGTTGAAAAATGAGAGCGTGACAGTGCCGCCTCAAGCTTCACGAAAAGCCGGATATGACGTCATCAAAAACATTTATCAAAAAACTGAAAAAAACGTCTGGGGATATCATACCCAGGAATTTGCATGTCAAATTTCATAAAGATCGGTCCAGTAGTTTAGTCTAAATCGCTCTACACACACACACACACAGACACACACACACACACAGACACACACACACAGACACACACACGCACATACACCACGACCCTCGTCTCGATTCCCCGCTCTACGTTAAAACATTTAGTCAAAACTTGACTGAAACATTTAGTCAAAACTTGAGAGAGAGAGAGAGAGAGAGAGAGAGAGAGAGAGAGAGAGATAAAGACAGAGAGAGAGACACACACACAGACAGACAGACAAAGACACACAGAGAAAGAGATAGACAGACAGAGGGAGAGACAAACAGACGAACACACAAACAGACATAGACAAACACACAAACAAAGACACACAGACAGACTTCACTATTGTATATGTGCAAGTAATTTTGTTAAACCACACGTTACGTTCACCACTGAACGTGAAACCATGTAAAACGTTACTATCTCAGATGACGGCACTGACGCTACCGGAAATAGAATTTATCAGTGAAATTCTACCGTCAATTTAGTAATCGATGCGATGTAAATTATCCTAAAACTGTGGTATGATCACGACATCGTTTAGCATTTAGGATCAAATGGTGCCAATGTGTACACAATGCACTAATCACAGACAACAGTTATACACTTTACGTACATGTAACTCTCCAACTGACATTGTCTGCCACTTGAAACAAATGACTTTCGAAGGAAAATTAACTCCAATATATAAATATTATGTATGATTTTTAATAACTACTTGCACTTTTTGAAAATAAAGCTTTTTCTACGATAAGGTGTTTACCCCCTCAATGTATAAGTCATCCGGTAGAAAACCCGGAAGTATCGTGTACTAAGCATATGTATATGTTTAAAAAGTTAATTGTGTTAATGTAGAACATCTTGCCTATGTATATGTTTAGGTTTTGAATACTTTAGGGGAAAACCATAGCCATTATTCATTCATCTTCAACTAACACCCCTAATCTCAGGGCACATTTTGTTAGTGGGGGTAGGGTTTCAATCAGTCAAAAATCACTTTCATTCAATATTTTCTGCCATTTCAAATACATACACGTAATTGCACAATTTCCTGAATTTTAAGATGCTTTAACTGACTATACCAAGAAAACCTGCACTTTTTGTAGAATTAGTTTTTTGTCCATGATTTATGTTTAAAAATGTCAATTTTTACGACAAAAAATGCTAACGGTTGCCTCACCAGAGGACACGTACCAACGACGTGAATTGTGTCTGCCAATTAAAATGCATATATTTTGAAATAAGGGGAATCATAACATATTTCACTGTAAAGTGTCTCACTCTAATACCTTCTGGGTTCATTGTGTATTTGGTTAAGTGAATTGCAGATAAGTTTTTTTTGAAAATGAGAGCTATACATGTATTTTATTAAAACTGAAACTGGTGGAGTGAAAAACAGACCTGTTTTGAAGAAGTCGTACTAAAATCATTTATGGGCTTGAACTTCACAGTTTGCGTGTTATCTTTTAAAGAAAACCCGTTTTCATCACTAACAATGACCTAATTTACACATACATATCGGTCGGTCATAGTCGCGTTTTTTTAGAGAGGTAGTGTACAAAATGTCGTTTTGTACGTTTAAATTACATGTCCATTATTTTAGTCATATATCAATCAATAAATAAATGCGCATACTTTTATTAAACGTTACTTTCACTTTAAGATCGCTTCTAACATTTAGTATAATTTCTGACAAATGCACGCTATGTAATAAATTGATAATATTATGGACGCCATGTGGTAAAACCGGAAGTTGAATTATTTTGCGATAGCAAAATCCTTTTACAATTATCACTTTCCTTTTATATTAAGCTGATCTTTAACGTTATGGGTTACGTAAAAATCTAACAGATTGAACCAAATTATCCTTTTTCAAGCCTGTGTATGTGTAAACTCTTTTTTGCTTCGACCCGGTTCGGTTTTCGGAGTTGATTCAAAATCATCCATTATGTATCTTATGTGACTGTTGTTTTCCTCGGTAAATTAACAATTGTTGATGTAAAATAATTCTAGCTGTGAGAATAAACAATTTTCAAGATGTTTTTGATTGCGGTTTCAACCAGGCGTTCAGTTAGCTATACATATCGATTGAGAAAATGGCATTTCCTGTTTTGTCGTCCGCATGTTATACAGATGTTGTTAAAAATAAAACTGTGTATACGAATTAGGCATTTTACTTGCTGTCTGATGGCAAAAATCTTTAGCATTCGTTTAAGGTATAATTTGCTTATATCCGTATGCAGTCAAGCGGTACATGACGGTTTTTTGTAACCTACCCCCTGCGTCATGGCTGCATTTTTGCAGCATATGGGTCATGTTACAAAAACGCTTCTCATTCTTAGGTGGTTGGGTTTAGTCATTTGTCGTTTACCGAACTGTGGCTGCAAATAAAACGAACTTTCCAAAAAACATAATATCTAATGTGACCACCAAAAGTAACCTTTCCACTATAGCCAGCCAGGTGACTAAGTGCAAAGCAAGCCAGTGTCAAAACTGGCAGTGACAAGACGTAAACAATTTGCGTGTTCGGAAATGGCGACCTGTGGATCTAGTCATGGAAAATGTTATTGAGGCTCATGGAAAGTCATGGAAAAGTCATGGAATTTTGTTTCTAAAAACCAGTGGGGACCCTCCGACCGCTAGCTTATTCTTCTTCGCTGCTCGATCTGCCGCAATTTGTAACTTCCTCTGCCTCTTGCATGATGGATACCCGCCGAATTTATCTTTTAGAGGCCGAGTTGAGAGAAACATTGCTGTCTGAGACGTCGAACCGATTCGAAATAACGTTCGCGTGTTTATGCGGACATGGTGTGAGCGCATGCGCAGAACGACTTCCCGGCTAAAAGTGATTGGTAATGACCAATCAGCGAATAGATTTTAAAAGGTGAAGGTCACTTTTCCAAACATGGAACATTTTGCCTGTGAAAGTATCCTTCGCTAGCTCTGTATTGTGTCCGTTGAGCGGTATAAACAGACTTTATTTTTATGACTGTGACATCGTCAAGAAAACGGGAATTCCCGCTGAATACGGTGCACGCAATACATTTGACAAACTCATCAATATGTTGCTGCTGCTCTGCCGTAAAAAAAAATCGATTTTTTCACAAAGTTTGCAGATTTTTAGCATTCACTCACTTTGCAAATCATCACTTTATTGAAAAAAAAGAGGATGAAATTGAGAAAATAAACAACATGCAGTTATTCTAGGGTGTTCACAGTACCTAAATATGCTGAAAACCCAAATCACATCATGGTACTATTTTGGATCAAAATTCCGTGCCACCTCTGCCTTAATATCTACAGATTCCAACAAGACCGATCGTCAGTATGTCACCTGCCAACAGCTGTGCGCAATTCGGTGAAAGCAGTCCCGCTCAACACCAAAAACATGCTCCATCGAAACAGTACTTATCTCAAATCAGAACATTGCAAGTATGAATATATATTAAAAAAAAACCACCCATACTTTCCAACCAGTAGCAAGCCAGATGAATGCTGTAAAAGAAACACGAGTCAGTATTTCGTAACTACGTCGTGCACTTGTGCCTTCGGTTTCTTATTTCTGGTGTTGCGTAACGTCCTTTCATTTTGGAGTTGATGTTGAGTTTGTAGTTTTACTGAGAGCTAGCCCGCCAGAGGCCCTCAAGGGGCCCTTAAGTAGTGCTGCTTAGGTATCGAGTATACAAAACCTGTGCCTCAAAGTTGTCCCAAAACCTTTGCTGGCTACTCACTATGTTTAGGGGTAACTAAAATGACCGTAGATTGCTTCTCTAAGCTCACCGAGACGGAACGCTTCAGATATGAGAATCTTCTTTTGAATAAATTCCTTCTCACCTTCAGAATGAAAAGTTATATATTTCATTTATCATTAAAAAGCCGTTAAAGAGCACCTTTATCGTGAATGTCAACTTTTCTGATAAGAAAATCAATATCAACCTTGACATTTTTTCCTCTCAAATGTTGATACTTTTCAATCGTGTGTTTTTGTGTGTGTTTTATTGGGGGGGGTGCAGGTGGGAGGGGGGGGGGGTGTTGTGCAGGCTTACACCTGAATGTATTAGCCGAACATCCGTCTCCAGGAGACCAAGTCTTGTAAGCGATGTGGTGCCAAAAGACACATTTTCATGTTTATGTAAAATGGACATCAAAGTGTTCTGTTCTTATCTTATCTTACCATGGCAGAGCAAACACCGCACGACTGGACCGAGTGGTCCACACAGGGAGGGTGCTCGGCCCAGTGCGGCCAGGGAACCAAGGTGGAGACCCGAGAGTGTAAGGGATCCAGGACAAACTGTGCCTACGACTGCCCCGGCAGCCCCGTCAAGACATCCCCCTGCGTTGTCACAGGTTGGTTGCAAGAGCTGCATCCCAAACACAAACAGGGCCGGTATATGCAAGAGTCGAGGTTAGCGACTTTAGTGCGGAATAAACTTACCCTCACTACAGTTTATACCGAACTAAAGCCTCTAAACTCGACTTTTGCATATTCTGCCCAGAGAATTTTGTACAGTCATCATTCAGACATTGTCGACGGTAGTCACAGAGTATTGCAGGCCACGATACCTTGCACATGTTCAATCCCATTACATTGGACACCCCCCCCCCCCTTTTCTTAAGACCCCCCCCCCCCCCCCCCCCGCCACATTCGAGCCCCTTGATCACCTTTTAAAGTCGCTTGTACATTTCAATACTTGTAATTCTCTCCGGTGCCAGGAGATTGATTCCGCATAACTCTCACTTTGTTACTCAGGTCTTACTGTTTCCGATTTACTGGTCATAACTTCTGAAAAAGGACACCCTCTCTTTGATACCTTGTTATCTGACATTTGTGGAGGTCTCAACAGGCAGGTTGCACTGTACTGACACTTCTAGTGTGTGCGTTCAGCGGCCGTGAACGGCGCCTGGAGCCAGTGGAGTATGTCGGACTGCTCGGCCACGTGTGGCAGCGGATACAGGACCATACGGCGCACATGCACCAGGCCCGCACCCAACGACTGTGGCCGCAGCTGCCCAGGCGACAACAGCAAGACTGACGCGTGCAAGGGCCTGCCCAGCTGCTGTGGTCAGTGTCAAATACATAACGCAATAATAGACAGAGTCAAATAATGCAGTAATAGACAGGATCAAATACATAACGCAATAATTGACTGTGTCAAATACCTAACACAATAATAGACAGAGTCAAATAATGCAATAATAGACAGGATCAAATACAGGACCACTACAGTAATCGACAGTATCAAATACAGGACTAAAGCTGTAATAGACAGGATCAAATACAGGACTACTACAGAAATAGACAATATCAAATACAGAACTAATGCAGTAATAGACAGGATCAGATACAGGACTACTACAGTAACAGACAGGATCAAATACAGGACTAATGCAGTAATAGATAGTATCAAATACAGGACTACTACAGTAATCGACAGTATCAAATACATGACTATTACAGTAATAGGCAGTATCAAATACAGGACTACTACAGTAATCGACAGTATCAAATACATGACTATTACAGTAATAGGCAGTATCAAATACAAGACTACTACAGAAATAGACAGCATCAAATACAGGACTACTACAGTAATAGACAGTATCAAATACAGGACTACTACAGAAATAGACAGGATCAAATACAGTAATAGACAGTATCAAATACAGGACTAATGCAGTAATAGACAGTATCAAATACAGGACTACTACAGTAATAGACAGTATCAAATACAGGACTAATGCAGTAATAGACAGTATCAAATACAGGACTACTACAGTAATAGACAGTATCAAATACAGGACTACTGTACTACAGTAATCGACAGTATAAAATACAGGACTAATACAGTAATAGACAGTATCCAATACAGGACTACTACAGTAATCGACAGTATCAAATACATGACTATTACAGTAATAGGCAGTATCAAATACAGGACTACTACAGTAATCGACAATATCAAATACATGACTATTACAGTAATAGGCAGTATCAAATACAGGACTACTACAGAAATAGACAGGATCAAATACAGTAATAGACAGTATCAAATGCAGGACTAATGCAGTAATAGACAGTATCAAATACAGGACTACTACAGTAATCGACAGTATCAAATACAGGACTAATGCAGTGATAGACAGTATCAAATACAGGACTACTACAGTAATAGACAGTATCAAATACAGGACTACTGTACTACAGTAATCGACAGTATCAAATACAGGACTAATACAGTAATAGACAGTATCCAATACAGGACTACTACAGTAATCGACAGTATCAAATACAGGACTAATGCAGTAATCGACAGTATCAAATACAGGACTAATGACAGTATCAAATACAGGACTAATACAATAATAGACAGTATCAGAAGCCTATCTTCTTCTTCTTTTTCTGCGTTCGTGGGCTGAAACTCCCACGTACACTCGTGTTTTTGCACGAGTGGATTTTTACGTGTATGACAATTTTTACCCCGCCATTTAGGCAGCCATACGCCGCCTTCGGAGGAAGCATGCTGGGTATTTTCGTGTTTCTATAACCCACCGAACTCTGACATGGGTTACAGGATCTTTTCCGTGCGCACTTGGTCTTGTGCTTGCGTGTGCACACGAAGGGGGATAAGCCACTAGCAGGTCTGCACATAAGTTGACCTGGGAGATCAGAAAAATCTCCACTACACCAAGCGGCCGCGGGCGGGATTCGAACTCACGACCTTCTGATTAAGAGGCCGACGTCTTACCACACCGCCACAGCGCCCGTCAGAAGCCTATCATAATAGAAGCACCTAACTTCTATTACCAGCAGTCGACACGCGATAATACATATGCCCTTTGACCTTTCCTTGGGAATATCCATTACAAAAAATAGAATGCGGGAATGTGGGAAAGCTGTTCAATGGCACTCATGCACTATATTCGATTTTCAATACACGTCTCAAAATCTTAGGGATAAATCAAAATGAAAAAAAAATACAAGTATATAGAGTTAAGAAAACAAGAAAAAGTTGAAAAACTGAGAAAAAATGTTTTACAAAAAACTTGCCAAGTATAGGACTCGAACTCGAGACCGTCGGATCTACAAGCAAACAGGTGTACCAACCCGCCACGAACCCTCTTGACCTAAACCTGTGAAAACAAATACATGAACTGCAACCGCCATATCTTCCACGTGCCTGCCGGGGTTATCGAACGAGCATTTGTCGACTAGTCGGTTGCCCGTTCGTATTGGTGATTTGTACGTTTTCTTGTTAGTCTCATCATTACATGTAGTCGCGGTGTTACCTAACGGGCATTACATTTTCACCAAAGCCAAGGTTACTAACAAAAATATAATGGGAAATTCAGTCTTGGAAAATTGTCCCACTGGAAGTACTCAATAATTATGCAACTTTTTATTTATTTCGATTCATTACATCATCCAAAACGTTTGGAATGAAGCAAATTAATAAAATACAAGAATTACGAGTTCAGAACAAAATAAAAATAAAATTGCCGTCGAAGCGATTCGAACCCGGGACCACAAAAGTAAGGAATAGCGAACCGTCAATCGGGCACTCAACCAACTGACATATTTTGTCGCACTGTAGTAGAGGGAGATTTTAACTTCAAATATTACACTTGAGTTCTCGAGCGTGGCGACGACTCAGTGACTCGAGTTTCCGAGTCTTTCCGTTCGTATTTGTGTACTCTTCTCCATATCTCACTGTTCGGGGCTAGTTCAGTAACTGACCCTACGCTCCCGGTCACTTCGTATAAGTTTGAAAAGCAATATCAAGTAGCGATAATTTCAAGCGAGACCGACATTATTTACACAAAATGTATTGACCAATCGCCGAAAGTCGCATGAAAGGATTTCCCAAAATCCTTTATTCTCGATGACATACTAAGGAGTTAGTTCGGGAGAACGACGATCTATGGACGGTTTACTAAAGGGAAGCAAGCGGTTAAAAACGGGCGTCGATAGAGCCAATGAACAGGGATGGGAACTTCTAGCATGATAGACATCTGACAGTATCAAATACAGGACTAATGCATGATAAACAGGATCAAATAAAGGAATAATGCAGTAATAGACTAGACAGGATCAAATCCAGGACTAATACAGTAATAGACAGTATCAAATACAGGATTACTACAGTAATAGACAGTATCAAGTACAGGACTAATGCATGATAGACAGTATCAAATACAGGACTAATGCAGTAAAAGACCGTATCAAATACAGGACTAATACAGTAATAGACAGTATCAAATACAGGACTACAACAGTAATAGACAGCATCAAATACAGGACTAATGCAGTAATATACAGGATCAAATACAGGACTAATGCAGTAATAGACAGTATCAAATACAGGACTAATGCATGATAGACAGGATCAAATACAGGACTAATGCATGATATATGGGTACAATAGACATGTGACGGAAATAGGTTCGCGCTGTTTCAGTGTTGACAGTCTGCCATGTCTGACAAACAGATGTTAACACGATGATGCTCTAATGAAATCATTCCTTAAGATGAATTGACCTGACTTGACTTGACTTGATATGACATGACATGACTTGACTTGAATTGACATTACTTGACTTCCCTTGACTGACTTACCTTACCAATTGCCTTACCTTGCCTTACCGTACCTTACCTTGCCTTACCTTACTCAACCTTACCTTACCTTATCTGACCTGACCTTACCTGGCCTGACCTGACATGACCTTACCTTACCTTTACCTTGCCTTGCCTTGACTTACCTTACCCTACTCTACCCTGCCTTACCTTACCTGGCCTTTACCTTACCTTACCTTGCCCTACCTAACCTTACCTTACCTTTCCTAACCTTACCATATCTTATGGGTTTTTTACTCTGGACAGTGGTTTCTGGGCATACGGGGGCAGAGCTGACCCTTGACCCACCGCACGTGACGATCGGCAGTGCGGACAACGCGCAGGACATGTCTACTGTGGTCCAGTGTCAGGCTATCACGTGCCCTCAGGACACGCTCAACAGCCTCACTCTGTCCTTCGGGAGTGTGGTCAGTGTGTGTGTGTGTGTGTGTATGTGTGTGTGTGTGTGTGTGTGTGTGTGTGTGTGTGTGTGTGTGTGTGTGTGTGTGTTCCCAGGACACGCTCAACAGTCTCACTGTCCTACAGAAGTGTGGTCAATGTGTGTGTGTGTGCCCGGTGTGTGTGTGCGTCTATTTGTGTGTGTGTGTGTGTGTGTGTGTGTGTGTGTGTGTGTGTGTGTGTGTGTGTGTGTGTGTGTGTGTGTATCACAGGATGACATTACCCAATATTGACGGACTGTGTGATGATATCTTCTGCTATGGTCTGTTGAGACAGTGATATCAAAATCGAGACCGGAGGTCGAGATTTTGATATCACTGTCGAAACAGACCAATAGCAGAAGATATCATCACACAGTCAGTCAGTGTTAGATATATTGCTAATTCTCTGAACATTTTGTAATTTACTGTAAAGAAATTACAAAAGTATTTGTCTCAGTTTTGGCTGTTCCATATCCCTCCCTCTGATTATTATTTCTTTTTGTTCACTCTTTTCTTGTACTTTTCAGAATTTCAAAATGTCTTTACTTTCAAAAAGTCTTTATTCACTTGCTCAACTAAATTCTGGGATCATTACATTTTCATATATATTTGTTTGTTTTTAAATTTAGATGTTTTTGTTTTTGAAGTGGGGAAGCAATAAAGAGGTCGTCGATATCAAAACTGACACACCACACAGTACATGGGAACTGACTGATGAGACACACCACACAGTACATGGTAACTGACTGATGAGACACAACACCACACAGTACATGGTAACTGACTGATGAGACACACCACACAGTACATGGTAACTGACTGATGAGACACAACACCACACAGTACATGGTAACTGACTGATGAGACACACCACACAGTACACGGGAACTGACTGATGAGACACAACACACAGTACATGGTAACTGACTGATGAGACACAACACCACACAGTACATGGTAACTGACTGATGAGATACAACACCACATAGTTCATGGTAACTGACTGATGAGACACACCACACAGTACATGGAAACTGACTGATGAGACACACCACACAGTACATGGTAACTGACTGATGAGACACAACACACAGTACATGGGAACTGACTGATGAGACACACCACACAGTACATGGTAACTGACTGATGAGACACAACAACACACAGTACATGGTAACTGACTGATGAGACACACCACACACAGTACATGGGAACTGACTGATGAGATACAACACCACATAGTTCATGGTAACTGACTGATGAGACACAACACCACACAGTACATGGTAACTGACTGATGAGACACAACAACACACAGTACATGGAAACTGACTGATGAGACACACCACACAGTACATGGGAACTGACTGATGAGACACACCACACAGTACATGGTAACTGACTGATGAGACACAACAACACACAGTACATGGTAACTGACTGATGAGACACAACACCACACAGTACATGGTAACTGACTGATGAGACACACCACACAGTACATGGTAACTGACTGATGAGACACAACAACACACAGTACATGGTAACTGACTGATGAGACACAACACCACACAGTACATGGTAACTGACTGATGAGACACAACACACAGTACATGGTAACTGACTGATGAGACACAACAACACACAGTACATGGGAACCGACTGATGAGACACAACACACAGTACATGGTAACTGACTGATGAGACACAACAACACACAGTACATGGGAACTGACTGATGAGACACAACACACTGTACATGGTAACTGACTGATGAGACACAACAACACACAGTACATGGGAACTGACTGATGAGACACAACACACTGTACATGGTAACTGACTGATGAGACACAACAACACACAGTACATGGGAACTGACTGATGAGACACAACACACTGTACATGGTAACTGACTGAAGAGACACACCACACAGTACACGGGAACTGACTGATGAGACACAACACACAGTACATGGTAACTGACTGATGAGACACAACACCACACAGTACATGGTAACTGACTGATGAGACACAACAACACACAGTACATGGTAACTGACTGATGAGACACAACAACACACAGTACATGGGAACTGACTGATGAGACACACCACACAGTACATGGTAACTGACTGATGAGACACACCACACTGTACATGGTAACTGACTGATGAGACACAACAACACACAGTACATGGGAACTGACTGATGAGACACAACACACTGTACATGGTAACTGACTGATGAGACACAACAACACACAGTACATGGTAACTGACTGATGAGACACAACACACTGTACATGGTAACTGACTGATGAGACACAACACACTGTACATGGTAACTGACTGATGAGACACAACAACACACAGTACATGGGAACTGACTGATGAGACACACCACACAGTACATGGGAACTGACTGATGAGACACAACACACAGTACATGGGAACTGACTGATGAGACACAACAACACACAGTACATGGTAACTGACTGATGAGACACAACACACAGTACATGGTAACTGACTGATGAGATACACCACACAGTACATGGTAACTGACTGATGAGACACACCACACAGTACATGGTAACTGACTGATGAGACACAACACCACACAGTACATGGGAACTGACTGATGAGATACAACACACAGTACATGGGAACTGACTGATGAGACACAACACCACACAGTACATGGGAACTGACTGATGAGATACAACAACACACAGTACATGGGAACTGACTGATGAGACACAACACCACACAGTACATGGTAACTGACTGATGAGACACACCACACAGTACATGGGAACTGACTGATGAGACACAACACACAGTACATGGTAACTGACTGATGAGACACACCACACAGTACATGGGAACTGACTGATGAGATACAACACACAGTACATGGTAACTGACTGATGAGACACACCACACAGTACATGGGAACTGACTGATGAGACACAACACCACATAGTTCATGGTAACTGACTGATGAGATACAACACCACACAGTACATGGGAACTGACTGATGAGATACAACAACACACAGTACATGGGAACTGACTGATGAGACACAACACCACACAGTACATGGTAACTGACTGATGAGACACACCACACAGTACATGGGAACTGACTGATGAGAAACAACACACAGTACATGGGAACTGACTGATGAGACACAACACCACACAGTACATGGGAACTGACTGATGAGACACACCACACAGTACATGGGAACTGACTGATGAGACACAACACCACACAGTACATGGGAACTGACTGATGAGACACAACAACACACAGTACATGGGAACTGACTGATGAGACACACCACACTGTACATGGTAACTGACTGATGAGACACAACACACAGTACATGGGAACTGACTGAAGATACACAACACACAGTACATGGGAACTGACTGATGAGACACACCACACAGTACATGGTAACTGACTGATGAGACACACCACACAGTACATGGGAACTGACTGATGAGACACAACACACAGTACATGGGAACTGACTGAAGATACACAACACACAGTACATGGGAACTGACTGATGAGACACACCACAATGTACATGGGAACTGACTGATGAGACACAACACACAGTACATGGTAACTGACTGATGAGATACAACAACACACAGTACATGGTAACTGACTGATGAGACACAACACACAGTACATGGGAACTGACTGATGAGATACAACACACAGTACATGGGAACTGACTGAAGATACACAACACACAGTACATGGGAACTGACTGATGAGACACAACACACAGTACATGGTAACTGACTGATGAGACACAACACACAGTACATGGTAACTGACTGATGAGATACAACAACACACAGTACATGGTAACTGACTGATGAGACACAACACACAGTACATGGGAACTGACTGATGAGATACAACACACAGTACATGGGAACTGACTGATGAGACACAACACCACACAGTACATGGGAACTGACTGATGAGACACAACAACACACAGTACATGTTAACTGACTGATGAGACACACCACACTGTACATGGTAACTGACTGATGAGACACAACACACAGTACATGGGAACTGACTGATGAGATACAACACCACACAGTACATGGTAACTGACTGATGAGACACAACAACACACAGTACATGTTAACTGACTGATGAGACACAACAACACACAGTACATGGTAACTGACTGATGAGACACAACAACAGTACATGGTAACTGACTGATGAGACACAACACACAGTACATGGGAACTGACTGATGAGACACAACACCACACAGTACATGGAAACTGACTGATGAGACACAACAACACACAGTACATGGTAACTGACTGATGAGACACAACACACAGTACATGGGAACTGACTGATGAGACACAACACACAGTACATGGTAACTGACTGATGAGACACAACACACAGTACATGGGAACTGACTGATGAGACACAACAACACACAGTACATGGTAACTGACTGATGAGACACAACAACACACAGTACATGGGAACTGACTGATGAGACACAACACACTGTACATGGTAACTGACTGATGAGACACAACACCACACAGTACATGGTAACTGACTGATGAGACACAACACACAGTACATGGTAACTGACTGATGAGACACACCACACAGTACATGGGAACTGACTGATGAGATACAACAACACACAGTACATGGGAACTGACTGATGAGACACAACACCACACAGTACATGGTAACTGACTGATGAGACACACCACACAGTACATGGTAACTGACTGATGAGACACAACAACACACAGTACATGGTAACTGACTGATGAGACACAACAACACACAGTACATGGTAACTGACTGATGAGACACAACAACACACAGTACATGTTAACTGACTGATGAGACACAACACACTGTACATGGTAACTGACTGATGAGACACAACACACAGTACATGGTAACTGACTGATGAGACACAACAACACACAGTACATGGTAACTGACTGATGAGACACACCACACAGTACATGGTAACTGACTGATGAGACACACCACACAGTACATGGTAACTGACTGATGAGACACACCACACAGTACATGGTAACTGACTGATGAGACACAACAACACACAGTACATGGAAACTGACTGATGAGACACACCACACAGTACATGGTAACTGACTGATGAGACACAACACACAGTACATGGGAACTGACTGATGAGACACACCACACAGTACATGGTAACTGACTGATGAGACACAACAACACACAGTACATGGGAACTGACTGATGAGACACACCACACTGTACATGGTAACTGACTGATGAGACACAACACACAGTACATGGTAACTGACTGATGAGACACACCACACAGTACATGGTAACTGACTGATGAGACACAACACACAGTACATGGTAACTGACTGATGAGACACAACAACACACAGTACATGGTAACTGACTGATGAGATACAACACCACACAGTACATGGTAACTGACTGATGAGACACAACAACACACAGTACATGGTAACTGACTGATGAGATACAACACCACACAGTACATGGTAACTGACTGATGAGACACAACACACAGTACATGGTAACTGACTGATGAGATACAACAACACACAGTACATGGTAACTGACTGATGAGACACAACAACACACAGTACATGGTAACTGACTGATGAGACACAACACACAGTACATGGTAACTGACTGATGAGACACAACAACACACAGTACATGGTAACTGACTGATGAGACACAACACCACACAGTACATGGTAACTGACTGATGAGACACAACAACACACAGTACATGGGAACTGACTGATGAGACACACCACACTGTACATGGTAACTGACTGATGAGACACAACACCACACAGTACATGGTAACTGACTGATGAGACACAACACACAGTACATGGGAACTGACTGATGAGACACAACACACAGTACATGGGAACTGACTGATGAGACACAACAACACACAGTACATGGGAACTGACTGATGAGATACAACACCACACAGTACATGGTAACTGACTGATGAGACACAACACCACACAGTACATGGTAACTGACTGATGAGACACAACACCACACAGTACATGGGAACTGACTGATGAGACACAACACCACACAGTACATGGTAACTGACTGATGAGACACAACAACACACAGTACATGGTAACTGACTGATGAGACACAACAACACACAGTACATGGTAACTGACTGATGAGACACAACACCACACAGTACATGGTAACTGACTGATGAGACACACCACACAGTACATGGTAACTGACTGATGAGACACAACAACACACAGTACATGGGAACTGACTGATGAGACACAACAACACACAGTACATGGTAACTGACTGATGAGACACAACACCACACAGTACATGGTAACTGACTGATGAGACACAACACCACACAGTACATGGGAACTGACTGATGAGACACACCACACAGTACATGGTAACTGACTGATGAGACACAACACACAGTACATGGTAACTGACTGATGAGACACAACAACACACAGTACATGGTAACTGACTGATGAGACACAACAACACACAGTACATGGGAACTGACTGATGAGATACAACACACAGTACATGGTAACTGACTGATGAGACACAACAACACACAGTACATGGTAACTGACTGATGAGACACAACAACACACAGTACATGGAAACTGACTGATGAGACACAACACACAGTACATGGTAACTGACTGATGAGACACACCACAATGTACATGGTAACTGACTGATGAGACACAACAACACACAGTACATGGTAACTGACTGATGAGACACAACAACACACAGTACATGGGAACTGACTGATGAGATACAACACACAGTACATGGTAACTGACTGATGAGACACAACAACACACAGTACATGGTAACTGACTGATGAGACACAACAACACACAGTACATGGAAACTGACTGATGAGACACACCACACTGTACATGGTAACTGACTGATGAGACACAACACCACACAGTACATGGTAACTGACTGATGAGACACAACACACAGTACATGGGAACTGACTGATGAGACACAACAACACACAGTACATGGTAACTGACTGATGAGACACAACAACACACAGTACATGGTAACTGACTGATGAGACACAACAACACACAGTACATGGTAACTGACTGATGAGACACAACAACACACAGTACATGTTAACTGACTGATGAGACACAACAACACACAGTACATGGTAACTGACTGATGAGACACAACACCACACAGTACATGGTAACTGACTGATGAGACACAACAACACTGTACATGGTAACTGACTGATGAGACACAACAACACACAGTACATGGGAACTGACTGATGAGACACAACAACACACAGTACATGGGAACTGACTGATGAGACACAACAACACACAGTACATGGAAACTGACTGATGAGACACACCACACAGTACATGGGAACTGACTGATGAGACACAACAACACACAGTACATGGGAACTGACTGATGAGACACAACACCACACAGTACATGGTAACTGACTGATGAGACACAACAACACACAGTACATGGGAACTGACTGATGAGACACAACACCACACAGTACATGGGAACTGACTGATGAGACACAACAACACACAGTACATGGAAACTGACTGATGAGACACACCACACAGTACATGGGAACTGACTGATGAGACACAACAACACACAGTACATGGTAACTGACTGATGAGACACACCACACAGTACATGGGAACTGACTGATGAGACACACCACACAGTACATGGTAACTGACTGATGAGACACACCACACTGTACATGGTAACTGACTGATGAGACACACCACACAGTACATGGTAACTGACTGATGAGACACAACACACAGTACATGGTAACTGACTGATGAGACACAACAACACACAGTACATGGTAACTGACTGATGAGACACAACACACTGTACATGGTAACTGACTGATGAGACACAACACACAGTACATGGTAACTGACTGATGAGACACAACACACAGTACATGGGAACTGACTGATGAGACACAACACACAGTACATGGGAACTGACTGATGAGACACAACACACAGTACATGGGAACTGACTGATGAGACACAACACACAGTACATGGTAACTGACTGATGAGATACAACACCACACAGTACATGGTAACTGACTGATGAGACACAACACCACACAGTACATGGTAACTGACTGATGAGACACACCACACAGTACATGGTAACTGACTGATGAGACACAACACACAGTACATGGTAACTGACTGATGAGACACACCACACAGTACATGGGAACTGACTGATGAGATACAACACCACACAGTACATGGTAACTGACTGATGAGACACAACACCACACAGTACATGGTAACTGACTGATGAGACACAACACCACACAGTACATGGTAACTGACTGATGAGATACAACACCACACAGTACATGGTAACTGACTGATGAGATACAACACCACACAGTACATGGGAACTGACTGATGAGACACAACAACACACAGTACATGGTAACTGACTGATGAGACACACCACACAGTACATGGGAACTGACTGATGAGACACAACACCACACAGTACATGGGAACTGACTGATGAGACACAACACACAGTACATGGGAACTGACTGATGAGACACACCACACTGTACATGGTAACTGACTGATGAGACACAACACCACACAGTACATGGTAACTGACTGATGAGACACAACACCACACAGTACATGGGAACTGACTGATGAGACACAACACCACACAGTACATGGTAACTGACTGATGAGACACAACACCACACAGTACATGGTAACTGACTGATGAGACACAACAACACACAGTACATGGTAACTGACTGATGAGACACAACACCACACAGTACATGGTAACTGACTGATGAGACACAACACCACACAGTACATGGTAACTGACTGATGAGACACAACACCACACAGTACATGGTAACTGACTGATGAGACACAACAACACACAGTACATGGTAACTGACTGATGAGACACAACAACACACAGTACATGGTAACTGACTGTGTGGTGTTGTGTCTCATCAGTCAGTTCCCATGTACTGTGTGGTGTTGTGTCTCATCAGTCAGTTCCCATGTACTGTGTGGTGTTGTATCTCATCAGTCAGTTACCATGTACTGTGTGGTGTGTCTCATCAGTCAGTTACCATGTACTGTGTGTTGTGTCTCATCAGTCAGTTCCCATGTACTGTGTGGTGTGTCTCATCAGTCAGTTACCATGTACAGTGTGGTGTGTCTCATCAGTCAGTTCCCATGTACTGTGTGGTGTGTCTCATCAGTCAGTTCCCATGTACTGTGTGTTGTTGTATCTCATCAGTCAGTTCCCATGTACTGTGTGGTGTTGTATCTCATCAGTCAGTTACCATGAACTATGTGGTGTTGTATCTCATCAGTCAGTTCCCATGTACTGTGTGGTGTGTCTCATCAGTCAGTTTCCATGTACTGTGTGGTGTGTCTCATCAGTCTTTCCTATGCAGTGCACTGTGTATTATGTTCCGGTGTGTGTGTGTGTGTGTGTGTGTGTGTGTGTGTGTGTGTGTGTGTATGTGTGTGTGTGTGTGTGTGCGAGTGTAGGTGTACGCCACAGCAGCGAGCGGCACCGCAGAAGGCAATGCAGTGGACAAGATCAAACTTGACAGAACCAGAGTGACAGGGGGCATTTCCAAACACTCCATCACCTACGTGTTTATGAAGGTATGCTGTTCATCTGGCTTCCTCTACCTTGTCTGTCCACTCTCTATCATCTCCTTCCTTTCACCCCCCCCCCCCCCCCCCCCGCTCACCCTCACCCCTTCTTTCCTATCGTCCTCTCCCCACCAACTCCTCCTAGTTTTACTTGTGCGTTATTTTGTCCTTTTTGTTGCTAACAAACATTTTTTATGATTCACTATTCGTTGTATGTATGTATAATTAAAATATTGCAACAATTGTGCATGTGTTTAAGATGTAGTAGGCACACGTTGTTAGACTAGTCTTGTTTCTAAGACTTTCTTAGTAAAGAAAAAAATAATCCAACCGATGAGTCAATCAATGAATGAATGAATCAATCAATCAATCAACCAAATCTTTGTCAGTATTGTAACGAAACCGACTTCATCGAGCACTTTTTTTGGCAGTGTAGAGCAGTGCAACCCATATGGCAGGAATGTCAAGGGTACATATTTAAATGTACAGGCAAAAATATAAAGTTAAGCTGCGAAGAGGCTCTTTTTGGGTATTTCACACGTGATATCCCCAGAGAGAAAACCTTCATAATTAATCACCTTATATTGATATCGAAAATGTGCATAAGCCAGTTTAAGTACGGAAATCCAAAAACTAACATGAAGATCTTATTTCAGAACCAAGCTCGAGTTCGAAATTTCTAGTAAAATTGAACTGTGTATAAGAATATAGATAACTAGTAGTATTGTGCTGTTAATGTAAAGTTATTTATATATGCGCTGTATGATGCTGTGCTGAAAACTGGTACTGTAATTGGTAATTTGTAAATTCTCGCCTTTGTCTATCGAGCGTTGGATTAATTAACTTGTTATGTATTGTCCCGCTGAAAATGTATTATATAACAGAATTATGGGAACAGCAACAACAACACACGCACACACACACACACACACACACACACACACACACACACACACACACACACACACACACACACACACGCACATACACGCAGACATTAGTTAAATTGTAATGTAAAAGAAAACAAAATTAAAACTTCATTAAAAAAAAAAAAAAGACCAATGAAGAAGGATATGCTCACCGCCCAAAAAGAAAGAAAAAAAAAAAAAAAAAAAAAAGACGAAAGAGGCAAAAAAGATGGGTTGAAGCAGCCTTGCATGCAACTGAGGTCGAAAAAAAAAAAAAAAAAAAAAAACACCCAGTTCATAATGCCTAATGATGCGGACAGTAATAGCTGCCGGCTTTTCCCCTGGCGTATTAAGTTTATTTATTTATTTATTTATATGGGATATTTATATAGCGCTTGACATTCTCTGAGCGTTTTACATATTAATATCTGCCGTGTGAGATGGAATTTTTTACACAATGTATCACGCATTCACATTTATGTGTGTCCTTCTCCTGGGAATAATAAACACAAAAGAAAGTTAAAAAAAAAAAAAAAAAAAAAATCAATCAACCAACCAACCATCCAACCAATTGATTAAAACAAACGACCAACCAACCAACCAACCAACCAATCAATTAGCAAACCAACCAATCAATCAATCAATCAAATATCCAACCAACTAACCGACCAATCAAACCAACCAATCAATCAATCAAGCAACCAATCAACCAACAAACCAACCAAACAGCCAAGCAACCAATCAATCAATCAACCAATCAATCAACCAATCAATCAAGCAGTCCACCTTGAATGTGGCAGGTCGGGTGTCAGGATGCCGGTGCCTACGAGTGTAAAACGAACATCAGGAACGCCAAGGGAACTGCCGACGATACCAAGACAGCCACTCTGAACGTGACAGGTAGGTCATAGCGTAAGACCCCAGTCACACATAGGCGCCGCTTCTTCTACGATGGAAAAGTGTGCACTTTCAAAATAGGCGTGGGAAGAGCGTGCAGCTTAACGACCCAGGAGATCCCACCCCGATCACACCACGCTCATGGTGATCCTTCCACGTTTGGCCCACGATTGGCCACGCTCTTGGCCACTTTTTCATCGTAGAAGAAGCGGAGTCTATGTATGAACGGGGTATAAGTTGTGACACTGTTTAGTCTAACGGTCTACTTCAGTATTACAGTTCACTCCTACACCAATACGATGAGAAATCCACACTCCGTATAATAATAATAATAATAATAATAATAATTGTCAGTAAGTACTGGTGTCACATGACTGATGTGAACCAGTTTATTGGCTAATAGCGATGCGCTTAAATCTGTTAGCGCACTCCTGGAGTGCGCTAACTTTTCCACAGAGCGTATTCTTACACCCTTTGCCAAAGCAAGACTGTACTCTCATCCTCAGAATTAATTAATGACATGTAGCTTATATTCTCCACAATACCAATGATTATGACCATAAATGTCCTGCTTTTCAATTAAAGCAGAAGTGGTTTTTTTCTGACAGATTGCATGCGCCTGTGCCGCCCACAGTTGCACTGATCTAAAAATAGAACCCGCTGTGTCTAATTTTTCAGTTTCGACTTGCGAAGATTCCTCTCATAATTATGCCATGTTGGTGGCATGTACCTTATTATCCACATTACCAAATGATGAGTTAGTATACAATTCCCAGCAGCTAACAGAAAACACAAGTGTTATTCCGATAACGAAGCAGCTAGATCAGCACGTTGCAGACTACACTGAAATACGACTGCATCTGTTCAGTAAATGAATGTTTTCCGTTTATTTTAAGGCAAGAACAATCGGAATCGAAAACGTGTAGGGTTTAGAACGTTCTTACCACATATAAGACTTATTACCAGCCTGCTTTATGTGTGCAGACTCAGTGCAACGGGACGAGCAATTTTTGTTTTTGAAATGAGACTCAGTACAATAGCCTAGCAGACGACATAAATCCCGCTCAGCAAATTAACATGTTAGGCAAATGTGAACGATAAAACGATGGGGATATAATACGTGTAGGGTTCAGAGCATTCTTACCGTTCATATTTAGTACCAGACTCCCCGATGAGGGAAGATACCACACGAAAAACATGCCACGTTTATTTTGAAAATGGGCTTTCCGTCGACCCTGGCAAGGGGCACAACTCTGCACAGTCAATCTGTCGAAGCTCGATGAAGGTTTCGAACCACAAATAACTGAAAGCACAGTCCTTTCTCCGAGTTCAAATGAGAGAAAGATCATCCCTGTTTAGCTTAACGCTACACTGGAATTTACCAACAGAAATTAAAACAAGAGTTTGCGTGTGATGAAAGCACGACACACGAGACAGCCCACACAAAAGTAGATCTTCTATACGACCTGACCACACAGTTATGCCTATTCAAATGCGCGTAGCAAAATGTGCGTGTTGTATCTTCTTTTTTCTCTGGCGGTACCGACAATATCGTTATTGAAACAATCCCAGTGCACTAAGGGATTTATAGAGCAAATCTCGAAAATAATCATTGAACTCAGCGCTATGCGCTTCGTTCAATAATGAATTTTCTCGATTTGCTCTATAAATCCCTTAGTGCACTGGGATGTCTCAATAACTTAAATAATAATAATAATAATAATAATAATTGTCAGTAAGTACTGGTGTCACATGACTGATGTGAACCAGTTGATTGGCTAATGGCGATGCGCTAAAACTGTTAGCGCACTCTTGGAGTGCGCTAACTTTTCCACAGAGCGTATTCTTACGCCCTTTACCTAAGCAAGACTGTGCTCTCATCCTCAGAATTAATTACTGACATGTAGCTTATATTCTCCACAATACCAAATGACCATACATTCCCTACTTCTCAATTAAAGCAGAAGTGGTTTTTTTCTGACAGATTGCATGTGCCTGTGCCACAGTGCGGCTGCCACTGATCTAAAAATAGAAGCCGCTGGGTTTCATCTAATTCTCGCCGACTTGCATAGATTTTTCTCATCGTGTTAGTGGCATGTAGCTTATCATCCACATTACCAAATGATGAGTTAATATAAAATTCCCACCCGCTAGCAGAAAACACAAGTGTTATTCCGATAACGTACCAGCTAGACCAGTTTGGAAGACTGACTCGATCGACTCTGTCATACGTAGCCGCACTGACTACACTGAAATACGACTGCATCAGTTCAGTAAATGAATGGTTTCCGAATTATTATTTCAAGGCAAGAACAATCGTAATCGAAAACGTGTAGGGTTCAGAACGTTCTTACCATTATAAGACTTATTACCAGCGTGCCTCGTGCGTGCAGACTCAGTCAGTGCAGACTGCATGCAGTGGTTTGATTGCCCTAGCAGACGACATAAACCCCGCTCAGCAAATTAACATGTTGGGCAAATGTGAACGAAAAAACGATGGGGATATAATACGTGTAGGGTTCAGAGCATTCTTACCGTTCATATTTAGTATCAGACTCCCCGATGAATGAAGATACAACACGAAAATATGCCACATTTGTTTTGAAAATGTGCGAACCGTCGAGTCCCGCGGCTTCGAGTCAATTCAAGGGGAGTCACTCCGCACAGTCAATCCGTCGAAGCTCGACTGGAGGTTTCGAATCGCAAATAATGAAGAGCACAGCCCTTTCTCCGAGTTCAAATGAGGTCTCTCTGAAAGATCATCACTGTTCAGATTAACGCTACACTGGAATTTACCAACAGAAATTAAAATGCGTGTGACGAAAGCACGACACACTTGAGACACCCCACACAAAAGTAGATCTTTACTGTACACGACCTGACCACACAGTTATGCCTATTCAAATGCGCGTTGCAAAATGTGCGCTTGGAATCTTCTTTTTTCTATGGCGGTACTGACAATATCGTTATTGAAACAATCCCAGTGCACTAAGGGATTTATAGAGCAAATCTCGAAAATAATTATTGAACTCAGCGCTATGCGCTTCGTTCAATAATGAATTTTCTCGATTTCCTCTATAAATCCCTTAGTGCACTGGGATGTCTCAATAACTTAAATAATAATTGTCAGTAAGTACTGGTGTCACATGACTGATGTGAACCAGTTGATTGGCTAATGGCGATGCGCTAAAACTGTTAGCGCACTCTTGGAGTGCGCTAACTTTTCCACAGAGCGTATTCTTACGCCCTTTACCTAAGCAAGACTGTGCTCTCATCCTCAGAATTAATTACTGACATGTAGCTTATATTCTCCACAATACCAAATGACCATAAATTCCCTACTTCTCAATTAAAGCAGAAGTGGTTTTTTCTGACAGATTGCATGTGCCTGTGCCACAGTGCGGCTGCCACTGATCTAAAAATAGAAGCCGCTGGGTTTCATCTAATTCTCGCCGACTTGCATAGATTCTTCTCATCGTGTTAGTGGCATGTAGCTTATCATCCACATTACCAAATGATGAGTTAATATAAAATTCCCACCCGCTATCAGAAAACACAAGTGTTATTCCGACAACGTACCACCAGCTAGACCAGTTTGGAAGACTGACTCGATCGACTCTGTCATACGTAGCCGCACTGACTACACTGAAATACGACTGCATCAGTTCAGTAAATGAATGGTTTCCGAATTATTATTTCAAGGCAAGAACAATCGTAATCGAAAACGTGTAGGGTTCAGAACGTTCTTACCATTATAAGACTCATTACCAGCGTGCCTCGTGCGTGCAGACTCAGTCAGTGCAGACTGCATGCAGTGGTTTGATTGCCCTAGCAGACGACATAAACCCCGCTCAGCAAATTAACATGTTGGGCAAATGTGAACGAAAAAACGATGGGGATATAATACGTGTAGGGTTCAGAGCATTCTTACCGTTCATATTTAGTATCAGACTCCCCGATGAATGAAGATACAACACGAAAATATGCCACATTTGTTTTGAGAATGTGCGAACCGTCGAGTCCCGCGGCTTCGAGTCAATTCAAGGGGAGTCACTCCGCACAGTCAATCCGTCAAAGCTCGACTGGAGGTTTCGAATCGCAAATAATGAAGAGCACAGCCCTTTCTCCGAGTTCAAATGAGGTCTCTCTGAAAGATCATCACTGTTCAGATTAACGCTACACTGGAATTTACCAACAGAAATTAAAATGCGTGTGACGAAAGCACGACACACTTGAGACACCCCACACAAAAGTAGATCTTTACTGTACACGACCTGACCACACAGTTATGCCTATTCAAATGCGCGTTGCAAAATGTGCGCTTGGAATCTTCTTTTTTCTATGGCGGTACTGACAATATCGTTATTGAAACAATCCCAGTGCACTAAGGGATTTATAGAGCAAATCTCGAAAATAATTATTGAACTCAGCGCTATGCGCTTCGGTCAATAATGAATTTTCTCGATTTGCTCTATAAATCCCTTAGTGCACTGGGATGTCTCAATAACTTAAATAATAATAATAATAATAACGGGCATTTATAAAGCGCCTTAGCAGAAGTTCAAAGCGCGTGACAACAATACATGTGTAAAGCCGAGCGGTCTTAGCTTCACATTAACTCTAACTGTCTGTGTCTGTGTCTTAGATGTTATACGTGTTTGAAGGTCATTTGTCAGGATGGCAATCACACGACAGGACAAACAGACACACAGAATATAAACTCAAGAAGAGGCAGGTAAAGTTCAAAATTGTATTGAATCAAAACAAATCATAAAAACAACTCAATACAAGGCGTTGGTTCTTTTCAGAAAATATATCTGTATATTGGTTCACTCTATTCCTGTAATTTTCCTACTCCTTACAAAAATATTCTAAGTCCAAAAATGGCTGAAAATTTGGGCATGACCCGTAGGTACCTTTAGCAAAATACGCTACTGAAAGCAATATCCTATGTCCTAAAATGGCTGAAAATTTGGGCAGGGGTTCGGGGCCTGAGTAAAAATAAAGTAAAAGAGCAAAGCGACGCCACTTTACTCGCCGTGTGGTAACCTGGGACTGCGGAACGTTTGTTTTTAACCCTGTCAGTTCAGTCCACAGGGCGGAGTCCGGTATACCATTTAGACACTTAAGCCAGGTTGGTTGCCAAGACTCCGGAGGACAGTTTCAGAGATAACAACAAATACTTTGTACTAGGTTGGGAACCTCCCACAACCGTTCGGTACTAAGGTTGCCTCCCACAACCTTTTCCACAGGCACAGAAGCAATGCTGTAACTCTAAGTGGGAAGTCCGGTATACCATTTAGACACTTAAGCCAGGTTGGTTGCCAAGACTCCCCCGAACCTTGAAAACTAACAGCTTATATACCTTCCATGACTGTCCATGACGTCACAGCTAAGGAACCAATGAAAACGTCGCACTGGGATCACCTAACAAAATGGGGAGGGAGGGGGGAGAGTTTCGAGGCTGCTATCAGCTTCCATAGAAGCTACAGTTAAAACCCCTCAAACATACACAAAAACTCCTGTACAAAGAAAACTACATCAAAAACGCTATAAAGAAATACATCAATAAAATGGAAATTCCACGACGCATCATTTGATACCAAACACTCATTGGTTATCAACACTGTGAACAAAGTGCAAAACCTCTGACTATTATCTCGCAAAATAGTCATGTCACACCAAAAATGTATGCAGTTACAAGTTAACCACAGTCAAACACAGTGTATATTCAACAGGCTTCTCATATGTAGATGATAAACATAAAATCTACATTCTACTAAACAACTGAATACAGACTACATGTTTATATTGAATACATGGGTAAAAGAAAGAATGATATACATGTAAAAGCTACATAAAAGACGAGAGAGAGAGAGAGAGAGAGAGAGAGAGAGAGAGAGAGAGAGAGAGAGAGACAGAGAGAGAGAGAAAGAGAGAGAGAAAGAGAGAGAGAGAGAAAGAGAGAGAGAAAGAGAGAGAGAGAGAGAAAAAGAGAGAGAGAGAGTGTGTGTGTGTGTGTGTGTTCGTCTGTGTGTACCAAGTATTATTCAACATGGAAGTAAAGAATCAAGCTGGAAAGGAGGGTTGGAGGGGGGGGGGGGGGGGAAGTGAGAATTGGATGTCGAAAAACAATGCTTTCGCGGGCGGTCCACGTGCTCAAAACTACGCCGTAGCGAGTTAGTGACCTAGGGTTCATATCCCGTCAGCCAAGCCGGCGCCATCGTGTCAAAACCAATTAACCAATTAATTCTACCGCAAGAGAACAATAGAAAAGTACTAGATCATACCTATCTCCGAACAATTTACTAGGGGAAAGAACAAATATGATTTTAGAGTGTGAATCTTAATTCCACACCGTTTCGATACTAACCTAGATAATATATTCTGCTCTCTACACTTTCTCTTCTTCCTCACTCTATAAACTTTAAGAAGAAAACTGCATATGGAGAAAAAACAAAAAAAATATTCATGTAGTCGCTTTTCTCCACAATGCCCCCCTCCACAAAAACAGTTTGCCCTCAAACTGAAAACGACCGAGGGTATTGAAACTTCTCAAAGCAAAAGCAAAAATATAGTCCTGCTGCTAAGTATACATCAAACACTATAAGTACTCATCCTTTTACACAAAGCAAAACTCATATTTACAGAAAACCAGTGAAACACCAATGCCTCTCTTTCTTTTGTTTCTGACACCAAATGTAAAAAAAACCCGAGCGGAAGAATAAGATTTGCGTTAGAAACACCATTAGTAACGCCGAACCAACAAACTCTGTTAGTTCTTATTGGATTCCAACTCAAAATAAAAATGAATTTAGCCCAAACCAAATAAAAAAACACCTCTCTCAGCTTCTCAGTTCTATTATCATAATAAATTGCAAACAGAAAAAGAAAAAATATATTGTTACACAAAAATATTAAAATAATGCGATTATTGCTTCTTACGCCAACACCAAAAGGAGGGAAGTTAAAAAAAACCGTCGAAATAATTTGTTTCTTCGCGAAACAAGTAATGTATTTTACAGGTTACAGTAAAAACAACGAAAACAAAAAAAACTGTTATAAAAGAACGTTAGACTTTCCACTCTAGTCTTCTGTTCCATTTAAAAAAAAACCAACCACACACCGATTTACTTCGCCATGGTTACTCAGCATTGAAATCAAAAACATGTGTAAACAAAATTCCTAACAACATTCAAAAGAAATAACAACCAACAAAACCAGTTTTCTCAAACGTATTCATGTTCGCCATTTCAGCAAGTACGAGAAACCTTTAACAAAATAAAAAGACAAAATGTATACTCTTACCAGTCGTAAACTCTTACATGAACACCGCATCTGTTGTCCGTCTCCATCGTAGCAGTCTTTGAATCGCACACACACAACGCGGTAACTCCTCTAACATCTGTCTTTCTCCTTCTTTTGAAAACAATCTATTGACTCTTGAAATCGATTAAAGCAACGTCTTTGGCGCTTAAAATAATAAAACCTTCGATCGTTGACGTCATCGTTGTTGGAGGTGCGGCGACATCACGGATGCGGCGCTGACGACGATGATGTTACGTCACTCTGACGTCATCTCGTCACAGCATCGGCGTCGACATCGGCTGGCGCGTCCTCGCGGCGCCAGACAGCTACCTCCGTCACAGCAACGACATCAACATCGGCTGGCGCGTCCTCGCGGCGCCAGACAGCTACCTCCGTCTCTTCTGTCACTGCCAAGGCGTCGACCTCGGTGAAACATCCGCCCTCGGACGACCCCCAGCTGGAGCACCGTTTAACGCCGAGACGCAGCTGGCATCCCAGGTCGACCGCAGTGTCTTCACCGGGACGAAGGTAGTGGTGTCGTTGACTGCCACCGTAGATTCTGATAATGATTTTCGAAGAGATTTGTGGTTCTGTGTTCTTCTCTTTGACAACCTTCTCGGTTTCTGCAATAAGTTCATGGATTGGTGACCGATGCGTGTCTTCGGGACCCCTCGTTGTAATCTAAGTCCCCTTCCGAGAAGTCCATCTCTCAGGCTCCCTCGCTGCTGGATGCACTTAGCTCTCCAGTTGATCAGCCCACCCGACCTATGTGGCCGCATAGGTCCAGCACACGCCGCTCAAACCGCTCTTTCGGTTATGCTTGCCTTGCCTGCCCTCTGGTAGGTCTTCTGTACCATACCCGCCAGTGCCACCTAATGCGACACCAGGTCAAGACGGTTCCCAATCCAATTCCCCGCAGGTTGTAGGACTACACCCATGGCAGAGTGTATATGACTCTTCTGTAGTAAGTTGTTGCAACAAGAAAAAAACCAAATGTTTCATCAGCTCCGGCCGGACGCTGCTGACTCATCGTGAACCCCTCAATCTCCTCTAATGGTCAAATCTCAGTCTATCAGGCGGACGACGAGTCCTGCTGGTTCGCCGTAGCTTCGTTGTCGCCCCTGTTGTCATCTGCATCTCTCTGTGACTGTTGTCTGTCTCGACACTCGTCATTTCCTGATCCATCCCCACATCAGGCTCTGTCTGGGTCCCCTTTTGATTCTCCACATCATTGCAGATCCAGCTTATGGGCGGGTTCTCTGTGTAGAACGGCTTCAAGTGGTCAACATGCACGACGAGAGATGTGGCGTCCTTGCTTGACTGAATCTCATAGTTGACCTCACTTGTCTTGCCCAGCACCAGGTAGGGACCGACATATCTTGAGTTCAGTTTGTTTTTGTTCAGATTTGGGGGATAAAATCTGAGCACCCATTGACCTCTCTCAAAAAGTCTCTCCCTTGCGCCTTTGTCATAGTTCCTTTTCTGCCTCTCTGCCGCTTTTTTAAGATGTTCTCGGGCAAAGTCGAAGCTGGCCGCCGTCGTTTGTCTCACCCATTCGACATACTCAACAGGACAAAGATGAGTTGGAGTGGCTGGCTCTGTCCCGTACATGAGGTCGATAGGCAGGGTGATCTCACGACCCATCATCAGCAGGTTCGGGCTGCAGCCTGTACTGTCGTGCCTCGTGGAGTTGTAAGAGCAAAGAATGTAAGGCAAGTGATGGTCCCAGTCTTCCTTGTGATCATCGCAAAACTTTGACAGCATATCTATCAGCGTACGGTTGAGTCTTTCAACCTGACCGTCAGACTGTGGGCGATATGGTGACGTCCTCGTTTTCTTCGCCTCCAGCAGGTCGCACAATCGCAGAAACAGTTCTGATTGGAATTCGGGCCCCTGGTCGGTGTGGATGACTCTAGGTATGCTGCCGAATATCAAGAAGAATCGCGTAACCAAGACATCGGCTACCGTGTAGGCCTGGTGGTCGGCCAGAGCATAAGCTTGACTCCACTTGGTGAAGTAATCACTGACCACCAGCACACATGTGTTACCGTTCTCCGTAGTCGTTGGGAAGCTGAGGATGTCCATGGCAATGCGACCAAAAGGTTCAGCTGCAATGTCTTGTTGAAGAGGGGTTCTGGCTGGTCCACTTCTTTGCTTTCGAAACTGGCATTGTTCGCAAACTTGGCACCACCTTTCAATGTCGTTTTTTTGTTGTGGCCACCAGAAGCGATGCTGAACGAGGGCAGCTGTCCTCTTGATTCCCTGATGTCCTCCCAGTCTGGTATGATGAAGCTGATCGAAGACCTTGCGTCTGATTTCGTGTGGCGCTAACACTTGATACTGACGAACTGGATGTGACGCTGACGGCAGCCATCGTACCAGCAACCCGTCTTTTATGTCGAGCCGCGCCCACTGCGTCCAGTAGATGCGCATCTCGGCCGCCTGGTTCTTCACAGCGGCCCATGGTGGTCGTCGGCCGGCCGTCTTCCAGGTTTTGACCGTTTTCATAACTTCGTCTTCATCCTGCATTCCGCAGAGCTCAGCCTCCGTCACGGTCTGTAGCCAGCAATCATTTCGGTCTGCAGGCTTCTCCCGCTGTTGGTCACGTGCCCCTTTTCTGTTGCCTGAAGGTTGTCTGACGTCATGCACTGCCCGCAGAAATGCCGTCTGTTCTTCCTGCTTTTCCTTTCTCTCGCAATGGTTGCAGTCTTCCTGGTGACACGGGCGTCGAGACAGGGCATCTGCGTTGGTGTGCTTCTTGCCTGGTCTGTGTTCAATGTTGAAGTCATAGGTGCCCAGCAGCTCTAGCCATCGGGCAAGCTGTCCCTCTGGGTTCTTGAACGACAACAGCCATCTCAAAGCGCCATGATCTGTCCTAACTTTGAAATGCGCCCCGTACAGAAAATGGTGACAGTGTTTTACTGAGTCCACCACCGCCAACAGCTCCCGTCTTGTTACGCAGTAATTCTTTTCCTGTGCCGATAGCCCTCGGCTATAGAACAAGATCACTTTTTCTTCGCCGTCTTGGACCTGTGATAGGACAGCGCCGATCGCTGCGCCCGACGCGTCTGTGTCGATGACAAAAGGCCCTTCTTCTTTCGGGTATGCCAGGATCGGAGCTGTAGTTAAAGCTTGTACCAGAGTGTCTTTCGCCGTTTGACACTCTTCTGTCCACTGGAAAGTAGCTTTCTTTTCTGTCAGTCGATGAAGAGGCCTCGCGATGTCAGCAAAACCGCGGACGAATCTTCGGTAATAGCTGCAAAGCCCCAGGAAGCTTCTGACGTCTGTCACCGTCTTAGGAGTCGGCCAATTCTGTACGGCTTCTGTTTTTTTCAGATCCGTCTTCACGCCTTCGTTGGAGACAACATGCCCCAAAAATTCGACCTCCTTCCTGAAGAGACGACATTTTTTCGGCGACAGCTTTAGCCCAACGTCTTGTAGTCGGTTGAGGACCTTCTGCAGGTTGTCCAAGTGACCTTGGAAGTCTCGAGCATGGACTATCAGATCGTCTAAGTAGATGAGCACAGCTACTTGGTCCAAGCCCTTGAAAACCATTTCCATTAACCGCTGGAATGTGGCTCCAGAATTCGACAAACCCATGGGAAGCACGGTGAACTGCCAAAGCCCTCCATGGGTGACGAAGGCCGTCTTCTCTGAGTTCTCCGGATCCATCTCCACCTGCCAGTAGCCGCTTGCCAGATCGAGAGTAGAGAACCAACAGGAACCTTCAAGAGCGTCCAGGGTATCGTCGATCCGCGGCAGCGGAAAAGAGTCTTTTCTCGTGACTGCGTTGAGACGTCTGTAATCTATGCAAAACCGCAGGGAACCGTCCTTCTTTCCAACCAGGACCACAGGTGATGCCCAAGGGCTGCAAGACGGTTCGATGACTCCCAGTCTCAGCATTCTCTTGATCTCTTCTTCTGCGGCAGCTTTCTTGGCCCGCGGGAATCGACGGGGTGCCTGTTTGATTGGTGCAGCCTCGCCCGTGAAGATCCGGTGTCTAACAAGGCCTGTCCTCCCTAAATCTTCTTTATTCTCAACGAAGGCTTTCGTGTTGTCCTGCAAAAACCGCAGTAGTTTCGCTTCTTGCTCCGCATTTATCTCCCCCGTGCTGTCTTTGAATAACGTTTGTAGTGCTGGCGACAGATCTGTAACGTCACTCGAGGGAGGCTGGACGGATACACTCCGCAAATATGCAGGTACAGGGCTGCCGTTTTTGCTCGGTTCCATCACGTTCAGGGCCGTCTCGCACACCCCAAGCGTCGTGCCCTTCCTCAGCAGCTGGTCTTCGTGAGAAAGGTTGGCAACGCGGATTGGAACGCGTTCTCCCCATGGCACCAGCGACCTGGCAATCAGCAGTCCCTGGCGAAAAGCCAGGCCTCTGTCGGCCTCTAGAATCAAAGGTTCGTCGCTCGGGTCTGTCTTACAATCGCCCTCCACGATCATTTCTGTCCCCGCCGGCACCATTACGTCTTCGGCTGCTTGGATTTTGCAGACTGCATCACGATATTGGTCCCACTCGTCATCCGTCGTATCGATTGCTAGTTCGATGTTTTTCTTCCTGGCGTCGAGGATACAGTTGAAGACTTGGCTTGTTGTTCTCTGGTAGCCGTTCATAGACGTCAGGATGCATGATGGATATCGAGGCCCCTGTATCTATTAATGCAATTAACTTGTCTTGTCCTATTTCTACTGCTACGTATGGTCCGCCCTTCTCCTTTTGGTCGAATGTTTCAGTGTCAGGTCGTTCGTCTTCTTCTTCTTCTCCAGCCGACACGTGACCTCCGGTGTCGACTACTGCTCGTTTCCCGACTTCCGGTTACGTCCCTGTGCCTGCGGTTGTGTTCTCCTCAGTCCTTCGATCCGTTCGGCACAATTCTCGATCAGGTGCAGAGGGCTGTTACAGAAATAGCATTTGCGTCTGTTGTCTTTGTCTTTCGTAGTATTATCCTTGGCGTTTGTCTTCTCTTGTACAAGATAGAGCTCTGGTTCGTCTTTTGCTCGCCGTCTGGACCGAGCTTTCTTGAATGACTCAAACTGAGTCGCCAGAGTGACCGCCTCTTCTACCGTAGTCGGCCTTCCTTGAAGAACGGCCCACTCCATGTCGCCGTCGGCCAAGCTATCCAGAAAGCTTGTCACAGTCAACTGTTCCCAGAGCTCGCCTCTGGCAGTGGGGTAAGCTCTCCTGGTCATCCCCTTCAGGTCCAGGGCTAACGCCGACAAGGACTCGCCTCTTTTGCGGGTTCTGTTGCGGAGCGACGCTCTATGCATCTCTGTCTGATGACGTGGTTCAAATCTTGATTCAAGTGCGTCGACCAGAGCTCTGTAGTCTCCCCTCATGTCAGGGTCAAGTAGCGTCAACACGGAAACGGCTTGGTCCCTGAGAGATGCAGCCATCTCCATCGCACATCTTCCTTGCGACCAACCGTTCATTTTTGCCACGATCTCAAATTGGACCCGGAAGTCCCCGAAGCTTGACTTTCCGTCGAAGTTAGGTGGTTTTCTGTTGGTGCCTCGCTCCACCGGAGCTGTCTCCCGCAGATGATGTGGGTAGCCAAGATTCTGGCCACCCCAATCCCTCGTTGGTCGATCGATGTAATGACGTGTCGGCGAAGCCCAATGACGTGAAGAAACGTCTTTGTGAGGGCGATCAGGGCCTGTGCTCCTAGTCTCCCGTCCTGTGGGCGAAGCGAAACGATGAAGTGACTCCCCCTGGCGTTGAGGAGAATCATAGTCAAGGAGCTCGCTTCCCCGCGCCCGTATTGGCGAAAGGAGACGATGAGAGGGACGATCCTCTCCATCCGTCGATGAGATGTGTAGTCTGTCCAGTTGTCCCGTCGGTAAAGCGAAGTGATGCGACGAGCTGTCCCCTCGTCGAGAGAATGGGTAACCAGGGAGTTGGCCACCCTGTTCTCTCATCGGCGATCCTTGCCCAGTAGCTCCGGCGAGAAGCGTCTCGGCCTCCACCCAGTCATCGGCGAGGAGTCCCGTTCTGCTGCCCCAAGCGATCTCCTCGTCTCTGCGAGTCTGGTCGAACGCCCTGCTGTGACGGTCATCCTTCGCCGAGGCAAACGTCTGTTGTGGTACAGCCCTGCCAGTCAGTTCGATCCCGCTGTCCAACGGAGGTAGGCGACGACCCTTGTCGTCAGTACCGCCTGACGCCCGCAGGTCTTCTTGTGAACCAAGGTCTGACATCTTGCTTCGCAGCAGTCCAGAAAAATAAACAGTCACTGGCTAAGTGACTGAGAAAAATAAAATAAAAACAAAGGGATGGGAAGGGATCTTCTCTTTCTAAGTAAAAATAAATGAAAAGCTACCAAAACCTACAATGAACCAATCTTTACCCCACTTCTGACACCATTTGTAAAGCCGAGCGGTCTTAGCTTCACATTAACTCTAACTGTCTGTGTCTGTGTCTTAGATGTTATACGTGTTTGAAGGTCATTTGTCAGGATGGCAATCACACGACAGAACAAACAGACACACAGAATATAAACTCAAGAAGAGGCAGGTAAAGTTCAAAATTGTATTGAATCACAACAAATCATAAAAACAACTCAATACAAGGCGTTGGTTCTTTTCAGAAAATATATCTGTATATTGGTTCACTCTATTCCTGTAATTTTCCTACTCCTTACAAAAATATTCTAAGTCCAAAAATGGCTGAAAATTTGGGCATGACCCGTAGGTACCTTTAGCAAAATACGCTACTGAAAGCAATATCCTATGTCCTAAAATGGCTGAAAATTTGGGCAGAGATTCGGGGCCTGAGTAAAAATAAAGTAAAAGAGCAAAGCGACGCCACTTTACTCGCCGTGTGGTAACCTGGGACTGCGGAACGTTTGTTTTTAACCCTGTCAGTTCAGTCCACAGGGCGGAGTCCGGTATACCATTTAGACACTTAAGCCAGGTTGGTTGCCAAAACTCCGGAGGACAGTTTTAGAGATAACAACAAATACTTTGTACTAGGTTGGGAACCTCCCACAACCGTTCGGTACTAAGGTTGCCTCCCACAACCTTTTCCACAGGCACAGAAGCAATGCTGTAACTCTAAGTGGGAAGTCCGGTATACCATTTAGACACTTAAGCCAGGTTGGTTGCCAAGACTCCCCCGAACCTTGAAAACTAACAGCTTATATACCTTCCATGACTGTCCATGACGTCACAGCTAAGGAACCAATGAAAACGTCGCACTGGGATCACCTAACAAAATGGGGAGGGAGGGGGGAGAGTTTCGAGGCTGCTATCAGCTTCCATAGAAGCTACAGTTAAAACCCCTCAAACATACACAAAAACTCCTGTACAAAGAAAACTACATCAAAAACGCTATAAAGAAATACATCAATAAAATGGAAATTCCACGACGCATCATTTGATACCAAACACTCATTGGTTATCAACACTGTGAACAAAGTGCAAAACCTCTGACTATTATCTCGCAAAATAGTCATGTCACACCAAAAATGTATGCAGTTACAAGTTAACCACAGTCAAACACAGTGTATATTCAACAGGCTTCTCATATGTAGATGATAAACATAAAATCTACATTCTACTAAACAACTGAATACAGACTACATGTTTATATTGAATACATGGGTAAAAGAAAGAATGATATACATGTAAAAGCTACATAAAAGACGAGAGAGAGAGAGAGAGAGAGAGAGAGAGAGAGAGAGAGAGAGAGAGAGAAAGAGAGAGAGAGAGAAAGAGAGAGAGAAAGAGAGAGAGAGAGAAAGAGAGAGAGAAAGAGAGAGAGAGAGAGAAAAAGAGAGAGAGAGAGTGTGTGTGTGTGTGTGTGTGTTCGTCTGTGTGTACCAAGTATTATTCAACATGGAAGTAAAGAATCAAGCTGGAAAGGAGGGTTGGAGGGGGGGGGGGGGAAGTGAGAATTGGATGTCGAAAAACAATGCTTTCGCAGGCGGTCCACGTGCTCAAAACTACGCCGTAGCGAGTTAGTGACCTAGGGTTCATATCCCGTCAGCCAAGCCGGCGCCATCGTGTCAAAACCAATTAACCAATTAATTCTACCGCAAGAGAACAATAGAAAAGTACTAGATCATACCTATCTCCGAACAATTTACTAGGGGAAAGAACAAATATGATTTTAGAGTGTGAATCTTAATTCCACACCGTTTCGATACTAACCTAGATAATATATTCTGCTCTCTACACTTTCTCTTCTTCCTCACTCTATAAACTTTAAGAAGAAAATTGCATATGGAGAAAAAACAAAAAAAATTATTCATGTAGTCGCTTTTCTCCACACATGTATACAAAAATCATACAATCACTGTCAGATTCGAACAACACATCATGCACATCTCACATCCCCAGACTCTATACTAAGGAACTATCCGTAGTGTTGTTGGAACAAGTGAGTTTTCAAATTGGACTTAAAAGATGAAATGGATGGAGAGTGACGTAATTGAAAGGGGAGTGAATTCCATAACTGAGGTCCATAGTACGAAAACGTGCGGAAGCCATGAGCCTTGCGTTTAAAGCGACCTTGACGGAGAAGTCGAGCATCATCAGAAGAACGAAGGGTGCGAGAGGGAGTGTAGAGGGAGACCAGTTCAAAAAAGATAGGCAGATATGCAGATCATGTTTGTTTTCTTCGAAGTAAAAAGCGCTTGAGCTCTGAAGCTGTAGTAGTTTTTCTACACATACACTTTTGTTTGGGTCTGAAGACTGTATGCATTTTAGAGAGGAATAGAGATTGTATGAACAACGAAAGTTAAATGTTGCCGTTAGTCAGCATTGCATTTGAGTGTATGTACTTTTCATCATTAATGTCAGGGGCGGACGAGGGGGGGGGGGGGGTGCACAGGGTGCACGTGCACCCCCCCTCCAGCAAAAAAAAAAAAAAAAAAAAAATGGAAAGCTGATTCTATGACCATTTATAAGTTCAAATGGCACCAGATGGCACCATTTTTCTTCTTTGAGCCAACATTTTTTTCCGGGGGGGGGGGGGGCATGCCCCTGGACCCCCCTAGCAAATTCGGGCGCTTCGCGCCCATCACATTCACTTTCAATTCAAAGTGCACCCCCCCTTACAAAGCAACTGATCCGCCCCTGAATGTCTGTGCCTCGTGATGTGTTTTCCTCTTGCGTGACCCACACAGTACAGGACCAATCCATGATGTTTTAGTGCAAAACAACACTTTGGAATAGCGTTACGGGGCGACCAAGGACTTACCAATAAGTGCAATTCGTCAGAAAGTTGTTCTGATTGTCGTTAGCAATGTTTGCAAAATATGGTCGCCCAAAATTGATGATGGCATTGCCACCCTTTCAATTCTCAATGGAGAGAGAGAGAGAGAGAGAGAGAGAGAGAGAGAGAGAGAGAGAGAGAGAGAGAGAGAGAGAGAGAGAGAGAGAGTGAGAGAGAGAGAGAAAGGGGGGGGGGGAAAGAGAGAGAGAGAGAGAGAGAGAGAAAGGGGGGGGAAAGAGAGAGGGATAGAGAGAGAGAGAGCGAGGGGAAAGAGAGAGGGATAGAGAGAGAGAGGGGAGAGAGAGAAAGGGAGAGAGAGAGATAGGGGGAGAGAGAGGGATAGAGTGTCACGAAGTGGTTTGCATGTGAATTAAATGTACGTGTTCTGCCCTATTGCACTGTCTCTACCCTTTTCACACCAAACACTTCAAAAACAGAATTTGGGAGGATGCAGGCTCATTATTTCCTCAACCAAAAAAACAACATACTTCTTCACTTCAAATACATCAATACGAAACAACTTTTCGACACACAGTTCGCACAATCTTCCAGCTTTCACTCAATGCATGTAAATACATATTATAACAATACTTTCTCAAATATAGATTAACGCACACAAGAAGGTACCGACAGACACTCACGAGTTCGAATCACGGCTCACTGCATGTCGCCAGTTCACTTCCTTGTCTCGCTGAATCCTCGTAGAATAATGAATTCAGATGCCAACACACACAGATGCCAACACACACCTTTCACTGAAGATGCCAACACACACCTTTCACTGAAGATGCCAACACACACCTTTCACTGAAGATGCCAACACACACCTTTCACTGAAGATGCCAACACACACCTTCCACTGAAGATGCCAACACACACCTTTCATGTTTCTCCCCGAGAAACCCTTCCGCCCTTAGCGGAAACAACCGTCGTCAGCTACGACCGGTATCGATGAAGACTCCACTCGTCTAGTCATCTGCGCCGATGTGGTCCCTTGCTCCCACCATCGTCCCGCGCTTCTCCCGTGTAAGGACCCTCCCTTACCCGCCATGGAAATCCCTCATGGAAACTCCAAAAGAATTTAACCAAGTCTTAATACAACATTCTCTAAAACCATCTCTTCTTCCAAACGTTCATGTACCACTCATACATTCTCGTTCATTCCACGTTCACATTCCGTCCACATTCAATATCCAAACTAATACTTAATCTATGAATAACACTCCCCATACAAAGCATGATCGTCTTAACACTTTCGCGACGGGAGGTGACTATATTAGTAATAGCGCTGCAACGCCCACGGACGGGAAGTGACTATTTTAGTATTAGACATACAAGGTACACGACTCGTGATTGCTTCCCGGTTTTTGAAGCTTGCAGTAAATTGAGTTGTTTCCCTTGATACACGTGGTTTTCTCTTCCGGCTTGATCAAATTAGTGCAGATTTGCGTGGTGTTTTCGAACAAAAAAAATGAATCGAAGGCGAGCCTTGTCACGGGAGGAGATTCTCCGGATGTTGGATCTTGAGGATCCTGTAGATCATGATACATCGTGTCGTTTTAGCCTCAAGAAAGCGATAATAGCAGTGATATTGAGGAAGAAACAGTCCCGTTGTTGCTAGTACGAGTCGGCAACTACACGTGGTAGGGGGTGATACTGCTAGACGAACATGTATCTCGGAATCGTGCAGGAGCTATGGGGGCGTGGCAGCACGGCAGCACTGATAACAATGGATGGCTGGAGCCTTCAAATCCTTTTGGAATTGTTCATAGGTGTACAGTTGGTACTTTGTTGTGAAAATGTGACTTATATTCAATATGGATTACCTAGACATCATTTGGTGAGTGTTACAGTTTTGTTTCATTTGAGTCAGGATGCTGTGAGTGAATGCGTGATTTGCTTGTTTTTTTCTTTGTACTGTCTCCTTATTTCTGTGTACAATGTTAACAATATTTCAGCTAATTCATAGGTTTTACACCTTGTTTGGTTATAACATTATTTATAATACTTTCTGCTAAAAAATAACTTTTAAAAAAAGCAGTGGAAAATAAAACACACACAAAAAAACGTTAAAAAACACAAATTATCCCCCTTTCACCCCCCTTTCACCCCCCTTTGCTAAAACAAATCGCGTGACAAACTTATAAATAGCACGACTGAACTGGGCATCCATTTTTGAATTAGTACACAAAATTTGGTGGTGATTGGACTTAATTCAAGCTTGCTAGACAGATTTCTTTACAGTTACTGATTTTTGGGGAGTTTCTTGGTGGCAAGCTTGGGCAGGCAGGACGTTAACGCCGTGGCAGTGCTAGTCACAATAGTGTTAAACATAACATAAATGCGTAGCAATTATGTTCAAGAAATTCCCCATGAAAAACCGTGATACAATTACATCAAGAATTCTCTTAACGCTTCACACTAAGATTTAATGCACTTTGTATACACTAACCTTTACACTCCAGCTATGTATTCCAACGTCAATAAAATACAACATAGTAAATCATTTACCTTAAGAGACCCGTCTCTTGAAAGAGTACTTGTTCCCAGAACAAGTCTGACACGCGTCGACAACCTTCCCGGTTGAAAATCTCAAACGCTGTGTCGTTATTTACCCCAGACCAGCTACATGTCTCAAAACACAGCTCATCTCAAGCTAAAGCCAGTTTTGCGTGGAACACACAAAACACGTGAATAACGCCAGTCCGGTCAGCTACGCATCGCCTCTACAACATTTAGGGAGGTTAAAAACACGACGTGGTTTCACCTCACAAATATGCTACTCACATCTTTGTGACATAGAGAGAGAGAGAGAGAGAGAGAGAGAGAGAGAGAGAGAGAGAGAGAGAGAGAGAGAGAGAGAGAGAGAGAGAGAGAGAAAGAGAGAGAGAGAGATAGAGAGAGCCACTGGCACTGTTTGTATTGTGTAAGTCAATGACCCATTCACAAACATGGTGGAAAATAAATATGATTAAAGAGAAAAGCAAAACAAGTCGCGTAAGGCGAAAATACAATATTTAGTCAAGTAGCTGTCGAACTCACAGAATGAAACTGAACGCAACGCAACGCAGCAAGACCGTATACTCGTAGCATCGTCACTCCACCGCCCGCGGCAAAGGCAGTGCACGTGGAATTGACAAGAAGAGCGGGGTATTCGTTGCGCTGAGAAGGATATCACGCTTTTCTGTACCTCTCTTCGTTTTAACTTTCTGAGCGTGTTTTAATCCAAACATATCATATCTATATGTTTTTGGAATCAGGAACCGACAAGGAATAAGATGAAAGTGTTTTTAAATTGATTTCGAAAAAAAAATTTTGATAATAATTTTTATATATTTAATTTTCAGAGCTTGATTTTAATTCAAATATAACATATTTATATGTTTTTGGAATCAGCAAATGATGGAGAATAAGATAAACGTAAATTTGGATCGTTTTATAAATTTTTATTTTTTTTTACAATTTTCAGATTTTTAATGACCAAAGTCATTAATTAATTTTTAAGCCACCACACTGAAATGCAATACCGAAGTCCGGGCTTCGTCGAAGATTACTTGACCAAAATTTCAACCAATTTGGTTGAAAAATGAGGGCGTGACAGTGCCGCCTCAACTTTCACGAAAAGCCGGATATGACGTCATCAAAGACATTTATCAAAAAAATGAAAAAAACGTTCGGGGATTTCATACCCAGGAACTCTCATGTCAAATTTCATAAAGATCGGTCCAGTAGTTTAGTCTGAATCGCTCTACACACACACACAGACAGACAGACAGACAGACAGACACACGCACATACACCACGACCCTCGTTTCGATTCCCCCTCGATGTTAAAATATTTAGTCAAAACTTGACTAAATATAATGAGAGAGTGAGACAGACACAGACAGACAGACAGACAGACAGACAGACAGACAGACAGACAGAGACAGACAAATGGACAGGCGCACGAAGGTACAGATGGGCTGCTGCAAACAGAGAAAACAGAGCCTGCCAAACATAGAAGCACATTTTCTTACATCTTAACTAGAACTGTGTGCGGTTTTCAGTGACTAACGGAAAGTTCACACTGACACCAGAGGGTCTTGTGTCAGACCTCAGAGTGGGACACGTGCTTTATCTGACGTGCTCTGGCATTGTTGGAACCGTCACAGCAACTACTCAGGTCATTGGCTGTCCTGTTTTTCTCTAGTTGTCTGTCTCTCTCTATCTCATCTTTTCTCTTTCTTTCAATCTCTGTTCAAACTTATGTTTCTTTCTCTCTTAATCTCTCTGTTCACCTCTCAATGATCTTCCCTCTCTCTGTGTCTCTCTCTGTCTCTGTGTCTCTGTCTCTGTCTCTCTCTCTCTCTCTCTCTCTCTCTCTCTCTCTCTCTCTCTCTCTCTCTCTCTCTCTCTCTCTCTCTCTCCACCTCTATATGATCCTATATTGCTATTCTGATAGACACGTGGGGGAACTCGGGAGTTGTGTATGACGTACACGCATACCTGGCCAGGTTTGTTTCTGTGGCTGGTCGACAGACGGTGCAATTAGCTTTTTTTTCTTTCTTTCCGTACATGAAATACATTCCGTTTAACAAACCTTGCAAAGTCCCAGTAGCTGCATTCTAGCAGACGGTCTTTTCCATGTTTAGCACACAATCATCAATTTCTCTTTTCACTATGCAACGTCCATTGTATGCAAAGTTGACATGAAGTTACGGGTCTGAAACATTTAGTCGTTGACTTTCTTCTGAGACTAGCCTATTCTCTTATCATTCACAAATTTACCGCAGTCTTCACCACGCGAATGCCTATCCCCGATAGAAGTCAGACTTTAGAACGATACCAGAACGTAAGCAAGAATGATACGTGACGTCATATGAAACCTGGCATATTGACGTAATGCCAAACATCCGGTAATCTCGTGTCTTCTCCGTGATACATGTCCGGTTTTTGACTCACATGCGAAGCAAAAGTGAGTCTATGTACTCACCCGAGTCGTCCGTCCGTCCGGAAAACTTTAACGTTGGATATTTCTTGGACACTATTCAGTCTATCAGTACCAAATTTGGCAAGATGTTGTTTGATGACAAGGCCCCAAAAAACATACATAGCATCTTGACCTTGCTTCAAGGTCAAGGTCGCAGGGGCCATAAATGTTGTCTAAAAAACAGCTATTTTTCACATTTTTCACATTTTCTCTGAAGTTTTTGAGATTCAATACCTCACCTATATATGATATATAGGGCAAAGTAAGCCCCATCTTTTGATACCAGTTTGGTTTACCTTGCTTCAAGGTCAAGGTTACAGGAGCTCTTCAAAGTTGGATTGTATACATATTTTGAAGTGACCTTGACCCTGAACTATGGAAGATAACTGTTTCAAACTTAAAAATTATGTGGGGCACATGTTATGCTTTCATCATGAGACACATTTGGTCAGATATGATCAAGGTCAAGGTCACTTTGACCCTTATGAAATGTGACCAAAATAAGGTAGTGAACCACTAAAAGTGACCATATCTCATGGTAGAAAGAGCCAATAAGCACCACTGTACTTCCTATGTCTTGAATTAACAGCTTTGTGTTGCATGACCTTTGATGACCTTGCCCTTGGGTCAAGGTCACATGTATTTTGGTAGGAAAAATGTGTAAAGCAGTTCTTAGTGTATAATGTCATTGCTAGGATTAGTTATTTGACCTTGACCCTGACGGTCAAGGTCATGTAAAGGTCAAGGTCAAGCATGTGAGTCGTATGGGCTTTGCCCTTCTTGTTTTCAATGTTCGGTGATTTCCGTGGATACATGCGCAAAGGGATATCCGCACGAAGCCGTCGTCTGCAATAGGCAACATGGACCATTCCGGTAGTTGTTGCTGACAAAAACATGTTTCCAACACAGAATATTATGTCAGTATAGCAATATAAACTCTTATTGTGTTTTCAGCGTTGCAACAGAGTCCGATATTTAGACTCAAACAAGTTTAATGCGACTCGTCTTCCACTTGTCGGCATCATATTTGTCTCGTCTAAACATTGGACCCTATTGCTACGCAGAAAACACTGTTAATCTCTCTCTCTGTCTCTGTCTCTCTCTCTGTCTCTCTCTCTCTCTCTCTCTCTCTCTCTCTCTCTCTCTCTCTCTCTCTCTCTCTCTCTCTCTCTCTCTCTCTCTGTGTGTGTGTGTGGTGTGTGTGTGTGTGTGTGTGTGTGTGTGTGTGTGTGTGTGTGTGTGTGTGTGTGTGTGTGTGTGTGTGTGTGTGTGTGTGTGTGCAGTCATTTGCTTACGTTTACAATTATTCTCTGTTCACGAGACATGTTGGAAGATTAGGCTAAGCCTAAAACCTTCATCATTTGGTAATAAAGTTCTGAGCTCTGAGTTCTGAGTTCTCTCTCTCTCTCTTTCAGCCCCCCCCCCCCCCCCCCCTCTACTCTCCGTTTGTCCTCTCTCTCCCATGGCTTTCTCACCTTCTCGCTCTTCGCCACAGTTCAGTCTCTATATTTGTTCTTCTGCCTGTCTCTCGTCCCCTGTCTCTCTCTCCCTGCTTTGCATCATTATCACACAACATATTTGTCTAATGTATTGATGATTGTCTGCTAGTTGTCATCAGACGTAAATAAGTCTAGCTTAGCTTCCTTTTCTGCCTAGATTGATATCCAATGGGAACTAAAGGATTCTGGCTCCAGCGAATGGACGGCAGTGTCCAGTCCTGATGTCGAGAAAGTTGCCACGGCAACCCCGGGCAGTTGTGACAATATTACTGAGACACGGAGGTTGAAGCTGGTTCTGACCCCACAGGACAAAGACCGGACCTACCGCTGCTTCCTGCTGCACGACAGCACAGCCTACAACAACGACACTAAGGATGCCGAGTTTACCGTCAACATTGACTCCAAGCTTAGCCCAGGTTAGGCTCAGTTTGCATGTCAGTGGTGGCAGCTTTGACTGTATACGTTTACTGTGGCATTGAATCCAGACTGACCTGCTAGTTTCATCCAGGCTAAACTTATGTTTGACTGATCTGAGTTTTGATGACATAAATGACAGTGAATGCTTTTATTGTATTTTCAACATTCAACTGTAGCTTTGGCTGTTATTAGGAACACGTTTATTATCAAGGTACTTTTTATTTTAGACTCTATACAGCTTTGGAGCTCTTATTCACGTTTGAAAAGCGTGATACATATATATATGTAAACTTGGATCGCACAATCAGTGTTTGATTTGCTATTCATTTGTGCTGAAAAACAAATCACACAGACGTTTTGTTCAGACACCATGAGCAAAACATTCCCCACAAACATTGCACTCAAGAACAACACGCAATTGATCCATGAACAACCTACTTGTGTCGCAGTGTCTAGGTGTAATATAACAACCAACTCGTGTGGCAGTGTCTAGGTATAATATAACAACTAACTCGTGTGACAGTGTCTAGGTGTAATATAACAACCTACTCGTGTGACAGTGTCTAGGTGTAATATAACAACCTACTCGTGTGACCGTGTCTAGGTGTAATATAACAACCTACTCGTGTGGCAGTGTCTAGGTGTAATATAACAACCTACTCGTGTGGCAGTGTCTAGGTGTAATATAACAACCTACTCGTGTGACAGTGTCTAGGTGTAATATAACAACCTACTCGAGTGGCAGTGTCTATGTGTAATATAACAACCTACTCGTGTGGCAGTGTATGGGTGTAATATAACAACCTACTCGTGTGGCAGTGTCTAGGTGTAATATAACAACCTACTCGTGTGGCAGTGTCTAGGTGTAATATAACAACTTACTCGAGTGGCAGTGTCTATGTGTAATATAACAACCTACTCGTGTGGCAGTGTCTAGGTGTAATATAACAACCTACTCGTGTGGCAGTGTCTAGGTGTAATATAACAACCTACTCGTGTGGCAGTGTCTAGGTGTAATATAACAACCTACTCGTATGGCAGTGTCTAGGTGTAATATAACAATCTACTCGTGTGGCAGTGTCTAGGTGTAATATAACAACCTACTCGTGTGGCAGTGTCTAGGTGTAATATAACAACCAACTCGTGTGGCAGTGTCTAGGTGTAATATAACAACATACTCGTGTGGCAGGGTATGGGTGTAATATAACAACCTACTCGAGTGGCAGTGTATAGGTGTAATATAACAACCTACTCGTGTGGCAGTGTCTAGGTGCAATATAACAACCTACTCGTGTGACAGTGTCTAGGTGTAATATAACAACCAACTCGTGTGGCAGTGTATAGGTGTAATATAACAACCTACTCGTGTGGCAGTGTCTAGGTGCAATATAACAACCTACTCGTGTGACAGTGTCTAGGTGTAATATAACAACATACTCGTGTGGCAGGGTATGGGTGTAATATAACAACCTACTCGTGTGGCAGTGTCTAGGTGTAATATAACAACCTACTCGTGTGGCAGTGTCTAGGTGTAATATAACAACCTACTCGTGTGACAGTGTCTAGGTGTAATATAACAACCTACTCGTGTGACAGTGTCTAGGTGTAATATAACAACCTACTCGTGTGGCAGTGTATAGGTGTAATATAACAACCTACTCGTGTGGCAGTGTCTAGGTGTAATATAACAACCTACTCGTGTGACAGTGTCTGGGTGTAATATAACAACCTACTCGTGTGGCAGTGTCCAGGTGTAATATAACAACCTACTCATGTGGCAGTGTCTAGGTGTAATATAACAACCTACTCGTGTGGCAGTGTCTAGGTGTAATATAACAATCTACTCGTGTGACAGTGTCTAGGTGTAATATAACAACCTACTCGTGTGGCAGTGTATAGGTGTAATATAACAACCTACTCGTGTGGCAGTGTCTAGGTGTAATATAACAACCTACTCGTGTGGCAGTGTCTAGGTGTAATATAACAACCTACTCGAGTGGCACTGTCTAGGTGTAATATAACAACCTACTCGTGTGGCAGTGTCTAGGTGTAATATAACAACATACTCGTGTGGCAGTGTCTAGGTGTAATATAACAACCTACTCGTGTGGCAGGGACTAGGTGTAATATAACAACATACTCGTGTGGCAGTGTCTAGGTGTAATATAACAACCTACTCGTGTGACAGTGTCTAGGTGTAATATAACAACCTACTCGTGTGACAGTGTCTGGGTGTAATATAACAACCTACTCGTGTGGCAGTGTCTAGGTGTAATATAACAACCTACTCGTGTGGCAGTGTATGGGTGTAATATAACAACCTACTCGTGTGGCAGTGTCTAGGTGTAATATAACAACCTACTCGTGTGGCAGTGTCTAGGTGTAATATAACAACCTACTCGTGTGGCAGAGTATGGGTGTAATATAACAACCTACTCGTGTGGCAGTGTATGGGTGTAATATAACAACCTACTCGTGTGACAGTGTCTGGGTGTAATATAACAACCTACTCGTGTGGCAGTGTATGGGTGTAATATAACAACCTACTCGTGTGGCAGTGTCTAGGTGTAATTTAACAACCTACTCGTGTGACCGTGTCTAGGTGTAATATAACAACCTACTCGTGTGGCAGTGTCTAGGTGTAATATAACAACCTACTCGTGTGACAGTGTATGGGCGTAATATAACAACCTACTCGTGTGGCAGTGTCTAGGTGTAATATAACAACCTACTCGTGTGACAGTGTCTAGGTGTAATATAACAACCTACTCGTGTGGCAGTGTATGGGTGTAATATAACAACCTACTCGTGTGGCAGTGTATGGGTGTAATATAACAACCTACTCGTGTGACAGTGTCTGGGTGTAATATAACAACCTACTCGTGTGGCAGTGTATGGATGTAATATAACAACCTACTCGTGTGGCAGTGTCTAGGTGTAATTTAACAACCTACTCGTGTGACAGTGTCTAGGTGTAATTTAACAACATACTCGTGTGGCAGTGTCAAGGTGTAATTTAACAACCTACCCGTGCGGTTGTGTCTAGGTGTAATATAACAACCTACTCGTGTGGCAGTGTCAAAAGCCAGCCTGGCCTTGGACCCAGAGACAGTGACCATGAGCAGCGCGGCCAGTGTGACACTCCAGGTGATGTGTGGGGGGGCTCCCAGTCAGAACGCACTGTCCGCACTCATTCTCACCTTTCGCCCCAAGAGGGACAACTCTTCAGACAGTCCGGTTCAACTGGCGCTGTCCGACGATGACCAGCAGGTCAAGGATGTTGCCAAGGTCAAATACACCAGTGTCAGTGGAGGGATACTCAAGCGACTTATCACCTACACTTTCCTCGAGGTAGGTCTTGGTGTCCAAGGACATATTCACGCAAATCAATCAATCAATCAATGAGGCTTATATCGCGCATATTCCGTGGGTACAGTTCTAGGCGCTCTGCAGTGATGCATGTGAGATGAAATTTTATACGGCCAGTAATTGCAGCCATTTCGGCGCATATTTACCTTTCACGGCATATTATTCCAAGTCACTCGGGTATAGGTAGACAATTATTAACTGTGCCTAAGCAATTTTGCCAGTAAAGACCCTTTTGTCAATCGTGGGATCTTTAACGTGCACACCCAATGTAGTGTACACGGGGGGGGGGGGGGGGGGGGAGTTCGGACAGCGAAGAGAGTCTGCACACAAAGTTGACTCTGAAATACATTTCCGCCGAACCTGGGATCGAACTCACGCTGACAGCGGCCAACTGAATACAAATCCAGCGCGCTACCAACTGAGCTATATCCCCGCCCGATGAAAATTCTCAATCGCAACAGTTTGGTTATGTTTAGCGTGAGTCAATAACATAACGACATACATACCGATTGTTGTGTTCATGTCTACCACACAATTTGATCAACACATTTGTTTTTATTCGAGTTGTAATATTTCTTTCAGAGTTTTAATTATCTTGCTATGCTTATGACACAGATCTAGAAGTGCCGGACAATTGAGAGGGCATGATTTACTGAGACAAAAATTGTTGTTCATCCTTCGTTCACCAAGATGACCGCAGACTCATGCCACGCTTGGATGTCCAGTTTGACGATCCAAAGGGTGGCTGATGGGGCCTATCCAGGCCAGGAACCCCCTCCGGCTCACACAAATTAAGTTGAAAAACAAAAGAATTCTGTACTCATTGATACAAGGACAGCACAATAATACAAATGTTCGCTTATAAAAGCTTCATCAGGTAACAAAAACAAAGGACAACAAAAAGCAAAATCAACACTGACAGAACGAACACGGGCAAGGTTGGACAAGTTTGCGATTGCAAAATGATTTCAAGCAAAGACGTTTTCATACAGCTGTTTATTGTGTAAGTTGCTCGAAACTTACCATGTTCAAATAGCAAATCAAGTTCTTGCGTTTCAATATTGACAGGCAAACTGCTTAAACGAAGGCACGTACCTCTGCACTGCACAAACCAGCCTGGAGACTACATCCAAAACAGATACGGTGCAGAAGGATCTACAAGTGGAAGGTAAGCGCAGCATGATTTCACTTCTATCCGTATTTTGCACATATTATGTTCTCTGCTAGCCAGAATAATACCACCCAATAGCCAGAATAATACCGCCATATAGCCAGACTAATACCACCCTATAGCCAGAATAATACCACCCTATTGCCAGAATAATACCACCCAATAGCCAGAATAATCAATCAATCAATCAATCAATGACGCTTATATCGCGCATATTCCGTGGGTACAGTTCTAGGCGCTCTGCAGTGATGCCGTGTGAGATGAAATTTTATACGGCCAGTAGATTGCAGCCATTTCGGCGCATATTTACCTTTCACGGCCTATTATTCCAAGTCACACGGGTATAGGTAGACAATTATTAACTGTGCCTAAGCAATTTTGCCAGGAAAGACCCTTTTGTCAATCGTGGGATCTTTAACGTGCACACCCAATGTAGTGTACACGGGGGGAGGGTTCGGACACCGAAGAGAGTCTGCACACAAAGTTGACTCTGAAATAAATTTCCGCCGAACCTGGGATCGAACTCACGCTGACAGCGGCCAACTGAATACAAATCCAGCGCGCTACCAACTGAGCTACATCCCCGCCCAATAATACCACCCTATAGCCAGAATAATACCACCCAATAGCCAGAATAATATCACTGTATAGCCAGAATAATACCTCCCTATAGCCAGAATAATACCACCCTATAGCCAGAATAATACCACCCTATAGCCAGAATAATACCACCCTATAGCCAGAATAATACCACCCTATAGCCAGAATAATACCACCCTATTGCCAGAATGATACCAGCACATGCTGCCACAGGACTATTAAGGCTTTCACATGGAAACAGCATCCTGTCACTGGAACCTTGGTGTAAAGGCAATGCTGGACAGCAAGTAGAACAAGTATGCATTGCTGGGTAGTCGACCTTATTGTCATACGCCTGGCTGATTCTTCTTCCTCTTCGTTCATGGGCTTTGACTCCCGCGTTCACTCATTTTAGCACGAGTGGATTTTTACGTGTATGACCGTTTTTACCCCGCCATTCAGGCAGCATACGCCGATTGCGGGGGACGCCTGGCTGATCATTGACAAGGAGTCTTAGTTCATGTTGCCTGATATTCCGACTTTGTAAATGAAAACTCGTGAAAATCATATCATTATGAGTTATTTCTAATGTGCTGACTGCTAACGAATACAAACACTGAGTCTGCACATAAAGTTGACCTGCGTCTGTCCTCTCATGGATTGGAACCTTTGAGCCGAGGACCACAAGTTCCGTGCTCCACAAACAGAACTAGCTGGTCCCCACAGTGTCTGTGTTCCGTGCTCCACAAACAGAGCTAGCTGGTCCCCACAGTGTCTGTGTTCCGTGCTCCACAAACAGAACTAGCTGGTCCCCACAGTGTCTGTGTTCCGTGCTCCACAAACAGAACTAGCTGGTCCCCACAGTGTCTGTGTTCCGTGCTCCACAAACAGAACTAGCTGGTCCCCACAGTGTCTGTGTTCCGTGCTCCACAAACAGAACTAGCTGGTCCCCACAGTGTCTGTGTTCCGTGCTCCACAAACAGAACTAGCTGGTCCCCACAGTGTCTGTGTTCCGTGCTCCACAAACAGAACTAGCTGGTCCCCACAGTGTCTGTGTTCCGTGCTCCACAAACAGAACTAGCTGGTCCCCACAGTGTCTGTGTTCCGTGCTCCACAAACAGAACTAGCTGGTCCCCACAGTGTCTGTGTTCCGTGCTCCACAAACAGAACTAGCTGGTCCCCACAGTGTCTGTGTTCCGTGCTCCACAAACAGAACTAGCTGGTCCCCACAGTGTCTGTGTTCCGTGCTCCACAAACAGAACTAGCTGGTCCCCACAGTGTCTGTGTTCCGTGCTCCACAAACAGAACTAGCTGGTCCCCACAGTGTCTGTGTTCCGTGCTCCACAAACAGAACTAGCTGGTCCCCACAGTGTCTGTGTTCCGTGCTCCACAAACAGAACTAGCTGGTCCCCACAGTGTCTGTGTTCCGTGCTCCACAAACAGAACTAGCTGGTCCCCACAGTGTCTGTGTTCCGTGCTCCACTAACAGAACTGGCTGGTCCCCACAGTGTCTGTGTTCCGTGCTCCACAAACAGAACTAGCTGGTCCCCACAGTGTCTGTGTTCCGTGCTCCACAAACAGAACTAGCTGGTCCCCACAGTGTCTGTGTTCCGTGCTCCACAAACAGAACTAGCTGGTCCCCACAGTGTCTGTGTTCCGTGCTCCACAAACAGAACTAGCTGGTCCCCACAGTGTCTGTGTTCCGTGCTCCACAAACAGAACTAGCTGGTCCCCACAGTGTCTGTGTTCCGTGCTCCACAAACAGAACTAGCTGGTCCCCACAGTGTCTGTGTTCCGTGCTCCACAAACAGAACTAGCTGGTCCCCACAGTGTCTGTGTTCCGTGCTCCACAAACAGAACTAGCTGGTCCCCACAGTGTCTGTGTTCCGTGCTCCACAAACAGAACTAGCTGGTCCCCACAGTGTCTGTGTTCCGTGCTCCACAAACAGAACTAGCTGGTCCCCACAGTGTCTGTGTTCCGTGCTCCACAAACAGAACTAGCTGGTCCCCACAGTGTCTGTGTTCCGTGCTCCACAAACAGAACTAGCTGGTCCCCACAGTGTCTGTGTTCCGTGCTCCACAAACAGAACTAGCTGGTCCCCACAGTGTCTGTGTTCCGTGCTCCACAAACAGAACTAGCTGGTCCCCACAGTGTCTGTGTTCCGTGCTCCACAAACAGAACTAGCTGGTCCCCACAGTGTCTGTGTTCCGTGCTCCACAAACAGAACTAGCTGGTCCCCACAGTGTCTGTGTTCCGTGCTCCACAAACAGAACTAGCTGGTCCCCACAGTGTCTGTGTTCCGTGCTCCACAAACAGAACTAGCTGGTCCCCACAGTGTCTGTGTTCCGTGCTCCACAAACAGAACTAGCTGGTCCCCACAGTGTCTGTGTTCCGTGCTCCACAAACAGAACTAGCTGGTCCCCACAGTGTCTGTGTTCCGTGCTCCACAAACAGAACTAGCTGGTCCCCACAGTGTCTGTGTTCCGTGCTCCACAAACAGAACTAGCTGGTCCCCACAGTGTCTGTGTTCCGTGCTCCACAAACAGAACTAGCTGGTCCCCACAGTGTCTGTGTAGCAAATTACAGTTTACTCATTTAGCGTTAATGAGTAAATGCATAAAGAGCGATTCCTTCCCTTTGGTTATTTGATATCTTAACATCGCTCTGCCTCATTCTGTTTACGATTCTAACCGATACTTTCGAGGCGACCCTGTAACAATGTGTGTGTTTGTGTGTTTGTTCTGTTTAAAACCAGTCTTGATCTAAGGACTATGTCCGGTCGAGAATAAAAGCTGGTTCTTGTGTATGACTGTGCACGTAAGAGTTAGTTGGAGTGCCTTGGAGAATGATGAGCATATGAGTTCATTTCAATGCTTGTTATTCTCTCAGGTGCCAGGAGAAAAGGTTCCGTACAACTCTCGCTTACTCTATTACACATGTCGTATCCATAAAGAGTGATTACTTCCCTTTGGTTATTTGATATCATTTAGCGGTCATTGCTACCAAATGTCGTCTGTGTCTACCACTCGGTGGTGACTTAATGTGGGTCTATGTAAGCAGATGCCAGCGCAAGCAATCTGATGCAGAGTCAGGAGGCGATTTGGTACAAGAGAACCTTAGAGGCCACAGCCTCGGCCGTCTAAGGGATTTGTGTGTCTGGAGGCACATTTGGTTTCTGAGGTTCAAGCGGAGCTGTTGCCTCTGCTCCCAAGTTCCCGTGTCTGGTATGGAAGCAAACCTGTAGGTTGGGGCCTCTGCCTTTCAGGATGGCAGGACTACAAAATGTGTGTCTTGAGACACATTTAGCGTAAGATTCCAGAAGTGGATCTGTGCTGTGCTGGGTCTGCTGCAAGCACACTAGAACCAGCTCGCAACAGTTGAGGTGAACAGATTGGTGACCAAGACCATCAACGGTTTCTCTCCGAGTGATGGGTGTGGGCGGAGAAAGTCTCCCAGACTTTGAAGCCGGTGCTATCGGCACTCCTTATAACCGGACTCAGGGCCGGTTTGGGGCCTAATTTTTCACTCCTAATAAGAGAAGTATCGTATAACCGAGCTCCTTCTAAGCGAGTTTTCCTGAGTCATAACAAAGAACAATGTAATTCGGGGATTTTTTTTCTCCTTCTAAAAGAGGTTCCTTATAACCGAGCTCCTTATAAGCGGGTCCGACTGTATAATTATAGTCATTTCTTTTTTTTAAATTTTCATTTTTTATATATATTTTTTTTTATCCCCGAGTACGCTAGTACTTGGGCTCAGCAGACTTTAATTGTGTGTCTGTCTGTGTGTCTTTCTCCACTTAACAGTTTATTGCTGGGAAACTACTGGGCGCAGTTCGTTCAAAAGTTGATACACTAACTTGATAATAGGTCCGATTGATCGTATTAAAACTTCATAATGTTACCTGGGACCTAAATGCGAAATAAACCACAAAAACGACTTGGCCGTAGGAGGAGTTCACACCGGCGGGGCAACTCGCAGCCATTGAGCTGATAGAACAGCCGAACGCGTCACACAAAAATACGTCATGACAAAGTTACACGCAAAGCGAAAGAGACTTTGACGTCATTTACTTTTGTTCGGAATTTTCCGTCTGTTCCTAGCTTGTCAGTGAAGACCTGACGTGAGTAAGCTTACCCAAAACGTCTTTGTTCTCTGTTCACATTGCAGCTGTGAAATAATCAGTCTTGTGTCTCGGTCGTGTAGGTACAGAGTTTGCTTCTGCAATCATTGTGTTCGTGTTAATGACGGCTTCATAAGACAAAATAATAAGCGAATCTATCGCGAGGAAGACGTTTATGTACAAATCACCGAACCCAACCCATTTTTTGTGTGCATTTTTCTGAAGAATAAACTGCATGTGGTTAATTTCATCCGTTTAATGCTTGTCGAAACGAGCCATACGGCTTTAGAATAAAAGATTTCACGCATTGCTTGGCCATCTGATCACAGATGAGGTCGCAGTTTGTAGGTTGAATCTATGAATCGGCCAGAGATAGATCTGCATTTCTGGTCAGAAACCAACATTCACACCACAGACATTCCAAACATTTATATTTATTGAGCGAGTCAGTCTGAAGAGTACTCGGGTCCAGTGCGAGCGTTTTTTATATCTCAGTTGCATTCAGGCAATATATTGTCATTGTTTGTGGTACTGTCGACAAGAAGAAGCCGCCTGATCTTCTGTAGTGTGGTTTCAGTGAAACCCTTTGTCAGCAAACTGTCGACCAACGCTGACGATACGGTGAATAAGGACAGCCGACTGGTCTTCAATTGTTCCACTCTAGCCTCCGAGGACGGCAGTGGAGAGGTAATGTGCAGCATCGAGTTATTTCTCTTCCATCAAAGACATGCATTTCAAAGATGTCCTCGTCATTTACATGCCACAAACAGTGAAGGTTGAGTATCCCTTTTGTATTTAGACATGTAGTGTCTTGTCCATGACGCCATCCTCTGTACCGGTGAGGCGATCTATCAAATAGAAAACTATTTGATTACTTGTTGCTGTATCAGCTAATGAGTGCCCCCCCCCTCCCCATTTAATTCAACAAAGACAAAAGGCAGTCCTGAAGCATATTTATTTGGTTACAAAAATGTATTCAAAGAATTACAAATAAAGTGCGGCATACAATCAGTTGAAACATTGGAGAACAACAAGCCATGCTTTTAAGCGTGCTCATAAAAACAGTATGAGATCGGATTTAAGCATCAATTTAGTCATGCAAACCTCGGTTTGATCAGAATTGGTAGAAAATCACGGACACCAAAGACTACTCGACGTATGTGTTGCAAGAAACTAGCGTGGATATGGCAGTACACCAGTGTCTCCTGTGTGTGTATGTGTTGCCAGAAACTATCATGGGTATGGCAGTACACAGACTCGGACCCGAGCGACGCTGACTGGACCAACGTGGACGAGTCGAGTGCGGACCTGACCATCACCAAAAACACCACTGTCCCGGAGCACGGCTGTTTCACCATCTACTCCTCCTCGCTGACCCTGGCGGAGATGAAGGGCGAATACTCCGGTCGCTACTACCGCTGCTTCGTCGTGGTTGATGGCAAAGCCTTCATGGGCAGTTCGGGAATGCATCATATTGGTCAGCTTGGCCAGCAAAGTGAGTATACACCCCCCCCCCCCAAAAAAAAAAAAAAAAGTCGCGTAAGGCGAAATTACTACATTTAGTCAAGCTGTCGAACTCACGGAATGAAACTAAACGCACTGTATTTTTTTCACCAAGACAGTACAGCTTCGTCAATCCCCGCGAAAAGGAAATCCCTCACATCCCACGTGCAAAACGCAGTGAAATTGACACGCCAGAATAGCGCGGTAGCGTATTGTGCAAAGCAAGAAAGCGCGCTTTTCTGTATTCGTGGTAACTTTCTGAGCTTGTTTTGAATACCGCCTATCATATCTCAATCAATCAATCAATCAATATGAAGCTTATATAGCGCGTATTCCGTGGGTACAGTTCTAAGCGCTTGTCGAAGAGTTGTCAACACAGAACTAACAAAGAAACTAACATCTACAGACGGACACGAACCCTATCACACACTAGAAAACCCTGATAAACATACAACAGACAACTGTTTAACAACAATGTACACATCAATAGCTAGGTCCAAACAAAATAATATTAAACACAAAAAAACACCTCTCACAGAACACAGCACAAGAATGTATTTTGGGGCACAACACATCCCGTCGAACCTGAAAGTCGCAGCCAGCTACGGGAAGAACTGAGTCTTCAACCTACTCTTGAACGCGTCAAGAGAGTGGCTCTGGCGAAGCTCAAGCGTCAGGGAGTTCCAGACGGAGGGGCCCGCGGAGGGAAATGCACGCTGACCAGCAGATGCGAGTTTCGAGCGAGGGATGTGAAGGTGGAGTGGGTCAGCAGGAGAACGAAAGGGACGGTCGGAGGGCTGGGTGTACAGGTCCAGGGAGGATTGAAGGTACTCGGGAGCAGAGTCGTTGATACACTTGTAGACCAGAGTGGACAGTTTGTAGGAGATTCGGGTGTTGACAGGGAGCCAGTGCAAGGAGCGAAGTAGGGGGGGGGGGGATGTGATTTCGCTTCGTCTTCCTCAACGTCAGCCTGGCAGCAGCGTTCTGAACTCGTTGTAGGCCATGAATGGATGAGGCCCGGGAGGCCAGCCAGAAGGGAGTTGCAGTAGTCCAGACGACTGAAGATGAGGGAGACAACCATCTTGATACAGGCGTCGTGGGTGAGGTAGCGACGGATGGAGGCGATGCGTCGTAGGTGGAAAAAGCAGGTCTTGATGATGAAGGAGATGTGTGTCTGCATGGAGAGAGTGGAGTCGAGAAAGACGCCAAGGCTCTTGACAGCAGGGGAGAATGGAACAGTCGCGTCATCCAGCTGGAGGTCGGTCACAGTGAGGGAAGCAATCGTCTGTCGTGTTCCAACGAGAAGGGCCTCCGTCTTCTCACTGTTCAGCTTCAACTTGTTCTCAGTCATCCAGTTCTTGATGTCAGTGAAACAACTGGAGATGGATCCCAGGAGATGGTCAACGTCCTCCGGCTTGGCGCTGTTCTGGAGCTGCGTGTCATCGGCAAAAGAGTTGTAGTTGAAGCCGTGGCGTTCGATGACCAGGGAGAGGGGTTGGGTCTACAGGGTGAAAAGGACAGGGCAGAGGACAGACCCTTGTGGGACGCCGAAGCGGCCAGGGACAGGCTGGGAAGAGAACGAATCAGTGGTGACAGTCTGAGAGCGGTTCTGGAGGTAGTTCCGGAACCAAGAGAGGGCGGTGTTGTGAATGCCGAACGTGGAACTGAGGCGATCGACGAGTAGCTGATGGTCGATCGTGTCGAAGGCCGCAGAAAGGTCCAGCAGCACAAGGGCAGAGACGAGACCGCTATCTGTTGCGTTCAGGAGGTCCGTGGTGATTCGCAGGAGCGCCGTCTCGGTGCTGTGGTGAGGGCGGTACGCTGACTGGTACACTGGCATCAGCGAGTTAACTGGCACGGTTGGCCTAGTGGTAAGGCGTCCGCCCCGTGATCGGGAGGTCGTGGGTTCGAACCCCGGCCGGGTCATACCTAAGACTTTAAAATTGGCAATCTAGTGGCTGCTCCGCCTGGCGTCTGGCATTATGGGGTTAGTGCTAGGACTGGTTGGTCCGGTGTCAGAATAATGTGACTGGGTGAGACATGAAGCCTGTGCTGCGACTTCTGTCTTGTGTGTGGCGCACGTTATATGTCAAAGCAGCACCGCCCTGATATGGCCCTTCGTGGTCGGCTGGGCGTTAAGCAAACAAACAAACAAACAAATCAGCGAGTTCCGAAATAGGTGGGCGCTCAACTGCTCCAGGATGATACGCTCCAGAAGCTTGGAGAGAAAGGGCAGGTTGGACACAGGACGGTAGTTCTTCAACTCGTTGACGTCAAGGCCGGGCTTCTTGATGAGTGGGCGAACAACGGCAGACTTGAAGCAGTCGGGAACGACGCCTGTGGCCAGGGAGATGTTGATGATATCTGTGATAGACGGCAGGAGCTTGTCCAGACACTTGGTGAAGAGGAAGCCTGGCAGGGGGTCTAGCTCGCAGGTCTTGATGTTTTGAGTGACAGGCTGAAAGCACGTGAGGGGGGAACCGGAGAAGGAGGGGGAGGGTGGGGACGGGACGAAGGGCTGCTGATCGAGTGTTCTCCGAAGCTTGTCAATCTTGTCCTTGAATAACTCCGGGATATCTTGTGGTGGGTGAGCAGTGGGTAAGGGGGCAGCGGGGGAGGAGCCCAGGAGAGAGGACATGATAGAGAACAGCTCCCTGGATGATGAGGCGTTGGCGATGCGGTCGTGGAAGTGCTCGACCTTGGCAGCAGTGATGGCTTGCGTGACTCGAAGCAGCGCATCCCTGAGAATCTGCCGGTGAACCTCAAGGCCAGAGTGTCGCCATGCACGCTCCGCTCGCCGTCTCTCGATATGTTTTTGTAATAAGGAAATGATAAAGAATAAGATGAAATCATTTTTGGATCGATTTCTTACATTTTATTCGTAAGACTAATTAATCTATTTTCGTTAATTGTGATCACATTTTAAGAGTAAACATGACATATGTATATATTTTTAGATTCAGAATGTGATGAAGAATTTTACGAAAAGCCGGATATGATGTCATCAAAGACATTTGTCAAAAAAATGAATTAAAAAAAAAGATCTTGAGAAGTTTCATGAAGATCGGTCCAGTAGTTTTCTCTGAATCGCTCTACACACACACACACACACACACACACACACACACACACACACACACACACACACACACACACACACACACATACACCACGACCCTTGTCTCAATTCCCCTCTCTACGTTAAAACATTTAGTTAAAACTTGACTAAATGAAAACAAGTCGCGTAAGGCGAAATAACAACATTTAGTCAAGCTGTCGAACTCACAGAATAAAACTGAACGCACTGCATTTTTTCACCAAGACCGCATACTCGTAGTTTCGTCAGTCCACCGCTCGTGGCAAAGGCAGTGAAATTGACGAGCCAGAATAGTGCGGTAATGGTCGCGCTGAGCAGAATAACACACTTTTCTGTATCTCTATTCTTTTTAGCGTACTGAGTTTGTTTTTAATCCAAGCATATCATATCTATATGTTTTTGGAATCAGCTAGGGACCGACAAGGAATAAGATGAAATTGTTTCTAAATCGATTTCGGACAATGAATTTTCATCATAATTTTGATATTTTTAATTTTCAGAGCTTGTTTGTAATCCAAATATAACATATGTATATGTTTTTAGAATCAGAAAATGACGAAGAATAAGATGAAATTGTTTTTGGATCGTTTAAAAAAATAATGTTATGACAAGTTTTCGATTTTTAATGACCAAATTATTAATTATTTTTTACGCCACCAAGCTGAAATGCAATACCAAAGTCCGGCCTTCGTCGAAGATTGCTTTGCCAAAATTTCAATCAATTTGATTGAAAAATGAGGGTGTGACAGTGCCGCCTCAACTGTTACAAAAAAACCGGATATGACGTCATCAAAGGTATTTATCGAAAAAAATGAAAAAAATGTCCGGGGATATCATTCCCAGGAACTCTCATGTCAAATTTTATAAAGATCGGTCCAGTAGTTTAGTCTGAATCGCTCTACACACACACACACACACACACACACACACACACACACACACACACACACACACACACACACAAACACACACACACACACACACACACACACACACACATACACCACGACCCTCGTCTCGATTCCCCCTCTATGTTAAAACATTTAGTCAAAACTTGACTAAATGTAAAAAATAAAAAAATAAAATTAAAAATAAAAAAAAATACATTAACAACAACAAGGCTTTTTGACACCGGCCCTGGTGAGAAGGGAAGAGAAAAACATGAAAAAGATTTTTCCTTGTGAAAAATACTTACACAAACATCAACAACAACAACAACACAATCAACAACAACACAATCAACAACAACAACAACAACAACACAAACAACAACAGCAACAACAACAACAACAACAACAACAACACAACAACAAGGCTTTTTTACACCGGCCCTGGTGAGTAGGGAAGAGTAAGCTGAGGGCAGCCGGGACTGTGTTAGTGATTGGTAAAGGTAGGCTGGGAGAGAAAAGCAGACTGAGAAATTGATATAGAGAAGTATCAGAGAGTTTTTCCAACTCTATCATACTTTACTTGAAAAGGACATTGAAGAAAACCATAAAAAAAATACATTCAGCTTCTCGCTCTTCCTTGTTGTTGTTGTTGTTGTTGTTGTTGTTGTTGTTGTTGTTGTTGTTGTTGTTGTTGTTGTTGGTTCTTCTTCTTCTTCTTCTTTAGTTGTTTTAACAGGAAAAAGGCTTAAACTTTATGTTGTGTTGGGTATGCATGCTCTAGTGTTCGCCCGCGAGAGGGCAGCAGTGTTTAAGCGCGAAAAAGAAGCGCCATGACACGTTCGTCTGATAACGTTATAAATCAACCGCATCGAAACTACACATTTTAAAGTTAATTACCCCATAGCTAGGCCAATATAAACGCTTACGTGTATTCAGTGTAGTGATATGGTTCGTTATTTTGACTCGAACAAGTATAACGACTCTGCCTTCGTCACTATATCGAACCCTATTGCTTCGCTGAAAACACGATAGCTGTTCATATATACTGTTCAAAAAAAGAAACGCATAGCTTGTAATATTTGGTTAATTTAGTTATATGGCTACAAGGATATCCACCAAACTGCAGAAAATGTTTATCTGGTCGTCGACCTTTCGTCCATTGCCACAAGTGAGCTCTGCACGTGACGCATGCGTTATCAGTGGCTACAATGTCAAAATTGCTCATTTGGCATGACCACTCGTCATGCTTCAGTGTAATCTCGTGAAACTCGGGGAATATTGAGCTCTCACCATGTCTTCCAAAACCCATAAAAGCGGATTGTTCGCCACAAAGAAATCAGACGACAATTCAGCGACGAAAAATGGCCCGATTGAGCAGAGAAGACCGCCAAATTGCATTGGGTCGTTTACAAGCAGGCCAAAGTCAAAGTGCAATCGCCAGGCACTTCCACGTGTCCCAGAGCACCATCAGTAGACTGTGGGTCAGGTTTCAAGCCACTGGCTCAGTTGCTGACTTGCCACGAGCGGGAAGACCAAGGGCGACAACTGCTGCTCACGACCGCTTCATACGGCTCCGCCACCTCCGGAATCGTTTCCTGTCGGCCTCATCTTCTGTCCAGGCTCTCCCCGGGCCACACCGATTATCGGACCAGACCGTGCGGAACCGCCTGCATGAAGCTGGTTTGAGAGCTCGCAGGCCTCACAGAGGAGCTGTCCTCACCCGCCGCCATCGCCAGAACCGAGTGCAGTGGGGCAACCAGCACCTTCGCTGGACCGTCCGGAATCACTGGAGACACGTGTGGTTCAGCGACGAGTCCTACTTCCTGCTCCAGCGACATGATGGTCGGAGGAGGGTCTACCGGAGAGTAAACGAACGTTACGCGCCCAACTGTGTGGATGAGGCACCCGTTCATGGTGGTGGAGGCGTCATGGTGTGGGGGGCGATCAATACCGCTGGAAGGAGCACCCTGGTGCACGTCCAAGGGCGCATAACTGCCCAGCGATACGTGGAGGAAATTCTGCGCCCACACGCCCTTCCTCTTCTGGCTGACCAGGATGCCATATTCCAGCAGGACAACGCTCGCCCGCACACAGCACGACTCACCACCCAGTTCCTCACCGACCACCATGTCCAGGTGCTTCCCTGGCCATCCATGTCGCCAGACATGAACCCGATAGAACACCTCTGGGATGAATTGGACAGACGTGTGCGCAGGCGAGAAGAAGCGCCGGCAAATCACCGCGATCTATTGCAGGCACTTCAGGAGGAGTGGGACACCATCCCACAGCAAGATATCCGGCATCTGATCCAGTCCATGCCCAGAAGGTGCCGGGCAGTTGTTGCTGCTCAAGGCAGTCACACCCCCTACTGACTTGACAGCCTCGGCACCCAATCGTATTGATTGACTGATTGATTTGAAGATGCAAATGAACTGTGTGTGCATTCAACTGTGTCCATACCAAATTTCAAACAAATAATCTAAATATTGGATTTTCTGTAAATTTTTTCGAAAAATAAAACAAATTTGGCAAGTAGCAACTATGCGTTTCTTTTTTTGAACAGTATATAACGGAAATATTTGGTTCATTTGAATAATCAGCGAGTTTTAATAATGAGCAGTGTTCGCCTGTCTATTAAAATACAACTAAATGTTGACATTTTCCCAAATGTTTCCAAACAAATAGAGCTTTGAAACGTTAGACATTTCTAGGGTTTGATGACCCCAAGACATGAGCCAAGTCTAGTTGACTCTCGTCAAATGTCAAGGCTACAGTGGGGTTGAGTTTGGGTCTTAAAATTGTGCATTTCTTCAGTTTATTTGACGCTTCAACTTTGAAACTTTACACATTTGTAGTTTTGAATGACCTTCAGATATGTTCAATGGCTGTTGTACCTTCGTCAAATGTTAAAGTCACTGAGAGGTCGAGTATACGTCATCGAGTGGAAGAGTATCGATTTGTTGTTGCATTTTAAAGAGAAGCTTGTTACTTACGCCGCACACTGTACACGACACAATGCCGTCTTTCAGAGAGCCCGGAAAAGACTGGAATTGGTTACATCCTCTGGGTGTGCCTGGGAGCGCTATGTGGTCTTCTCCTGATCACACTAGCAGCGTTGGCCTGTAGAAGAAAACAGGGTAAGTATTCTCTTGCTATTAGTATAATCGACTAGAAACTGGGTTTTTTGTACACGTTTGGAAGGTGGGCGTTTAAAAGTACTATATCCTATACACAGTTTTTGACCCAAAGTAGTGGATGGAAGTTTGCTCGATACTGTGCGCTTACAAGGTAGTTTACGGTATAATTATTTAAGTTATTGAGACATCCCAGTGCACTAAGGGATTTATAGAGCAAATAGAGAAAATTCATTATTGAACGAAGCGCATAGCGCTGAGTTTAATAATTATTTTCGAGATTTGCTCTATAAATCCCTCAGTGCACTGGGATTGTTTCAATAACGATATTGTCGGTACCGCCAGTCCCGTCGCGATATAACCTTGAATGGTTGGAAACGACGTTAAACACCAAATAAAGAAAGAAAGAAAGAAAGGTACCGCCAGAGAAAAAAGAAGATTCAAAACGCACATTTTGCTACGCGCATTTGGATAGGCATAACTGTGTGGTCAGGTCGTGTAAGATCTACTTGTGTGTGGGCTGTCTCAAGTGTGTCGTGCTTTCGTCACACGCAAACTCTTGTTTTAATTTCTGTTGGTAAATTCCAGTGTAGCGTTAAGGCTGGAGTATACACCTGAGGCCATATTTCAAAGTGGTTAGGCAGTTTTAAAGGTTTGTTTTTATGTTAGTTCAGTGTTTTGTTTATCAGGAAAAAACAAAATGAATAGAGCTTGTCGCGCAAAATGTTGAGATAACGACTGAAGTTTGAGCATAGGTATAAAAACAATTCACGCAAACCCTACTGAAGAAATTGTGATATTGTATTGTGAATATGAAAACAAAATAACAATCAGATGATCACAAACAGAAGAAGAGAAAAAGGCAAGCAAAATGGAACATCAAACATGGTGATTTTAGAGGTGAATTTGGAAAAAAACCACTTATGTATCCATTTTTGAAGCCCAATTTCAAGCATGGAACACAGTCAAACATACATTAACAGTGTTAAAGTGGTTACAGTTTTCAGAAATAGTGTTAGATAACAAGTTGAGTTATCCCTCTTCACCACTTTTAAAAGAAATACACCTCTTGTCGCGCAACATTTTGAACTGTGATGCTTTTACTACCCCCAACCCCTACTCATTTTTCAGAAAAGAGTGCATATTATCTTAAAAATAGAAAACCAAGGTAGTCAGTTGATCAAAACTTAAGAACAAAAATAGGGAAGCAAAATAGAACATCCAACATAGTGATTTAACTGGTGAATTAAAAAAAAAATCATTTTATTAGCTGAATTTAAAGCTTCGAAGACAGAAACAAATAAATTAAAAGTGCTAAAGTAGTTACAGTGTTCAGAAATAGTGTTAGATACCAAGTTGAGTTATCCCTCTTCATCACAGTTAAAAGAAACACACCTCTTAATTGCCGCGCAAAATCTTGAACTGTGATGCTTTTACTACCCCCACCCCACCCATTTTTCAGAAAAGAGTGTATATTAACTTCCAAATAGAAAAGCAAGGTAGTCAGATGATCAAAAACTTCAGAACAGAAATAGGGAAGCAAAAAAGAACATCCAACAGAGTGATTTAACTGGTGAATTCAGAAAAACACACTTTTTTTACTTATTTTATAAGCTGAATTTAAAGCTTGGAAGACAGAAACATATAAATTAAAAGTGCTAAAGTGGTTACAGTGTTCAGAAATAGTGTTACATACCAAGTTGAGTTATCCCTCTTCATCACAGTTAAAAGAAACACACCTCTTGTCAAGAAAAATCTTGAACTGTGATGCTTTTACTACCCCCACCCCCTACCCATTTTTCAGAAAAGAGTGCATGTTATCTTCCAAATAGAAAACCAAGGTAATCAGATGATCAAAAACTTAAGAAGATAAATAGGGAAGCAAAATAGAATATCCAACATAGTGATTTAACTGGTGAATTCAGAAAAAAAAAACTTTTTTTACTCATTTTATTAGCTGAATTTAAAGCTTGGAAGACAGAAAAAAATAAATTCAAAGTGCTAAAGTAGTTACAGTGTTCAGAAATAGTGTTAGATACCAAGTTGAGTTATCCCTCTTCATCACAGTTAAAAGAAACACACCTCTTGTCGCGCAAAATCTTGAACTGTGATGCTTTTACTACCCCCACCCCCTACCCATTCTTCAGAAAAGAGTGCATATTATCTTCTAAATAGAAAACCAAGGTAATCAGATGATCAAAACTTAAGAAGATAAATAGGGAAGCAAAATAGAATATCCAACATAGTGATTTAACTGGTGAATTCAGAAAAAACACACACTTTTTTTTATCATTTTTGAAGCTGAATTTAAAGCTTGGAAGACAGAACAATATAAATTAAAAGTGCTAAAGTGGTTACAGTGTTCAGAAATAGTGTTAGATACTAAGTTGAGTTTTCGCTCTTTATCACAGTTAAAAGAAACACACCTCTTGTCGTGCAAAATCTTGAACTGTGATCCTTTTACTACCCCCGCCCCCTACCCATTTGAACAGAAAAGAGTGCATATTCTCTTTACAGCCGCTTCTATTTTTAGATCATCATCAGTGGGCTTAACTGTGGCACAGGCGCCTGCGATCTGTCAGGGAAAAAAAAACTTCTGCTTTGAGCCGCAGGAAATGTATGGTTATTTTTTGGTAAAGTGAAGAATATAAGCTACATATGTCATTAATTAATTCTGAAGATGAGAGTACAGTCTCGCTTTGGCAAAGGGCGTGAGAATACGCTCTGTGGAACAGTTAGCGCACTCAAGCGCATCGCCATTAGCCAACCAACTGGTTCACATCAGTCATGTGACACCAGTACTTACTGACAATTATTAGTATTATTATTATTGAACCCTCACTTACCAACCCCCTTCTCACGATCTTCCCGCTTTTGAAAACCCTCGTCTTTTGTCAGATGTTCTGTGTATTTTCCCTTATTTGCCTTCTTTTTAAGATCTCTCCCACCCCCCAACCCCATTGGAGATCTTTTTAATATCTGTAACTTTGCCACCGTTGGCCCCTGTCTGCCATAGTTCCATCAGGTAGTATGTTCATAATTATCATAATCTCTGTAACTTTGCCTCCGTTGGCCCCTGACTGCCATAGTTCTATCAGTAAGTATGTTCATTTCATGATCTGTGTAACTTTGCCTCCGTTTCCCCGTGACTGCCATAGTTCTATCAGGTAGTATGTTCATTTCATAATCTCTGTAACTTTGCCTCCGTTGGCCCCTGACTGCCATAGTTCTATCAGGTAGTAAGTTCATAATTATCATAATCTCTGTAACTTTGCTTCTGTTTACCCTGACTGCCATAGTTCTATCAGGTAGTAAGTTCATTCCATGATTTGTGTAACTTTTCTTCCGTTTCCCCCTGACTGCCAAAGTTCGATTTGGTAGTATGTTCATGATCTGTGTAACTTTGCCTCCGTTGGCCCCTGACTGCCATAGTTCTATCAGGTAGTATGTTCATTCCATGATTTGTGTAACTTTGCCTCCGTTGGCCCCTGACTGCCATAGTTCTATCAGGTAGTATGTTCATTCCATGGTCTGTATAACTTTGCCTCCGTTGGCCCCTGACTGCCATAGTTCTATCAGGTAGTATGTTCATTTCATGATTTGTGTAACTTTGCTTCCGTTGGCCCCTGACTGCCATAGTTCTATCAGGTAGTATGTTCATTCCATGGTCTGTATAACTTTGCCTCCGTTGGCCCCTGACTGCCATAGTTCTATCAGGTAGTATGTTCATTCCATGGTCTGTATAACTTTGCAATCCCCTGACAAGGGAAACAACCGATTTAAAGTGCCATTTGAAACTGCAGCATGCTAGGTGATTGCCTTCCCTGGATACATTTTTCTCAATTTTGGTCAAATAAATTGTTATAGCTTGTAACTCGCCTGCATCATACAGCACTAACAACAACCATAGCTTGCAGTCCTTTGCCTCCCCCCCCCCCCACCCCCACCCCCAATACTGAAGAGACGATACACATAACCAACCAACCCCAAAATGTCACTAAAAGTAAAACGGGTAATTATGGGAAGCACTTCAAGGGAAGTTACTCTACGATCGTGTAAACCTTTGATTTATGTAATCTTTTCTACTTAACACAAATGCTTTGGAATGAGGAAAACGGAATAACACACATGTAATAAGGGTTTCGAAAAAGGAAAACGGAATAACACACATGCAATAAGGGTTTCGAAAAAGAAAAGGAAAGTTGAAAGATAAACGATCAAGTTAGTGGCTTACTTTCTCAGTTGCCATTTTGAGCAGTTTTCCTTGGACCTTTTAAAATTCAAGGGAGATCGATCAGCTGTTCTTCTTATTACAGGGATTCTCCTAATTCCTCACTTGAGTCAATACTACTACAACTTCCACTACTACTTCCACTACTATTATTAATACTACTACTACTACTACTTCTGCTGCTGCTGCTGCTACTACTACTACTACTACTACTACTTCTACTACTACTACTACTTCTACTTCTACTTCTACTACTACTACTACTACTACTACTAGTAATAATCACACTTTTTTTGTTTTTAAATCGCTTTTGAAATATCTTGTTGGTTTCAGAGAAATACGTTCACAGAAGCTTCTTCGGACATGTTCCATCCACGGGGACTTCTAGTGCACTGAGTAGCGGCCCTCCGATAGGACTGCTCAACAGAGCGCCCTCCACCATGCCTGTGATTGAAGAGGATTTAGAGTCGGCCAGTACCTATCGCTCGTCACGAGCCGACAGCAAGTCCTCAGAGGGATCCACCAGTACTATGTCCGGTGGTACTACTGTCTCGGACGGAACTACTGCCTCGGACGATACTACTGCCTCCGACGGTACTACTGCCTCCGACGGTACTTTCTCAGACATTTACTACCACGCCCCTGGCTACACAGGATATAATTAGCAGGAATTGCGTTAAACGCACATGTCAGGCAATTCACCGGCTTTCTGAAAACTTCGTCCTGGTGAGAAGTACCAGCCAGTATTTCACCTGACATACATTTTTGACATACAAGTGTTGGGCCTGACAAGTGTAAGGCCGTTGCCGGTGAACAATTAATTGTCCAAGTTTTCTTTGAAGGAAGGAATCGCATCCGGGATTAAGGCAGACCCCATGGATCACCTTGTACACCTAGCCCCTGATACAGTCCCATACTTGTACACCTAGCCCCTGATACAGTCCCATACTTGTACACCTAGCCCCTGATACAGTCCCATACTTGTACACCTAGCCCCTGATACAGTCCCATACTTGTACACCTAGCCCCTGATACAGTCCCATACTTGTACACCAAGCCCCTGATACAGTCCCATACTTGTACACCTAGCCCCTGATACAGTCCCATACTTGTACACCTAGCCCCTGATACAGTCCCATACTTGTACACCTAGCCCCTGATACAGTCCATACTTGTACACCTAGCCCCTGATACAGTACCATACTTTTACACCTAGCCCCTGATACAGTACCATACTTGTACACATAGCCCCTGATACAGTCCCATACTTGTGCACCTAGCCCCTGATACAGTCCCATACTTGAACACCTAGCCCCTGGTACAGTCCCATACTTGAACACCTAGCCCCTGATGAAGACCCATACTTGAACACCTAGCCCCACAAAAGACCCATACTTGTACTTCTAGGCCTTAAGGAGAACACATACTTGTATACCTAGCCCCTGATGAAGACCTATTATTGTACACCTAGCCCCACAAAAGACCAATGCTTGTACTCCTAGCCCCGGATGAAGACCCATACTTGTACACCTAGCCCATGAGGAAGACCCATACATGTGAACCTAGCCCTTAAGGAAGACCCATACTTGTACACCTAGCCCATGAGGAAGACCCATACATGTGAACCTAGCCCCTAAGGAAGACCCATACTTGTACACCTAACCCATGAGGAAGACCCATACATGTGAACCTACCCCCTAAGGAAGACCCATGCTTGTACACCTAACCCATGAGGAAGACCCATACATGTGAACTTCTCCCCTCAGGAAGACCCAAGTTTGTGCACCTAGCCCCTGAAGAAGACCCATACACGTGAACCTAGCTCCTAAGGAAGACCCATCGTTTTACAATTCCCTACTGACGAAGACCCATACATGTGAACCTAGCTCCCAAGGAAGACCCATCGTTTTACAACTCGCGACTGACGAAGACCCATACATGTGAACCTAGCTCCAAAGGAAGACCCATCGTTTTACAACTCGCGACTGACGAAGACCCATACATGTGAACCTAGCTCCCAAGGAAGACCCATCGTTTTACAACTCGAGACTGACGAAGACCCATACATGTGAACCTAGCTCCCAAGGAAGACCCATCGTTTTACAACTCGCGACTGACGAAGACCCATACTTCTTCACTTAGTCCCTGGTTTGGACTGAGCTACTGTCCCTGGGTGTGAAATTGACCTCCGCTCATTCCGGTCCTGGACATGATTTTGAGGTTTTCAAAGGTCTAAACATTTGCATGATGCTTGTGCCGGTGATGCCAGACACCTCTGTGGCTACGGTGTCAGCCACTGTACTGATGTTGTCGCGTGCAGGCCAGCACATCTGCAGACTACGTTCCCTGTGAATGCAAGAGTGACATACATGTAACAGCCTTCACTAATGACATGTGTTGGTTTGCACGTTTACTTGTTACTAGTGCTGTATTCCGGCCAGTACTCCGGTAGTTCCATGCTGGTTTGTGCGTTTGCTTGTTGCTAGTGTTGTATTCCGGCCGGTATCCGGTAGTTCCATGCTGGTTTGTGCGTTTGCTTGTTGCTAGTGTTGTATTCCGGCCGGTACTCCGGTAGTTCCATGCTGGTTTGTGTGTTTGCTTGTTACTAGTGCTGTATTCCGGCCGGTACTCCGGTAGTTCCATGCTGGTTTGTGTGTTTGCTTGTTACTAGTGCTGTAGTCCGGCCGGTAGTTCCATGCTGGTTTGTGCGTTTGCTTGTTACTAGTGTTGTATTCCGGCCGGTAGTTCCATGCTGGTTTGTGTGTTTGCTTGTTACTAGTGCTGTATTCCGGCCGGTACTCCGGTAGTTCCATGCTGGTTTGTGTGTTTGCTTGTTAATTGTGTTGTATTCCGGCCGGTACTCCGGTAGTTCCATGCTGGTTTGTGCGTTTGCTTGTTACTAGTGCTGTATTCCGGCCGGTACTCCGGTAGTTCCATATCCTTATTACAAATTACACGTATTTTACTTGTACTAGTTCAAACATGTCTTAATGGTTTTATTATTGTAAAAAAAAGTGTTTTCTTTGGTTTTGCGTTCCTTGTGTTTTATACAAGTAAGGTCTGGGTGGCCGAGTGGTAAACGCACTTGCCTCGGAAGCGAGAGGTTGCGAGTTCGACCCTGCGTTAGCAATTTTCTCCCCCCTTTCCTAACCTAGGTGGTGGGTTCAAGTGCTAGTCTTTCGGATGAGACGAAAAACCGAGGTCCCTTCGTGTACACTACATTGGGGTGTGCACGTTAAAGATCCCACGATTGACAAAAGGAATAATAGGCCGTGAAAGGTGAATGCTCGCCCTAATAGGCTTGAGGTTTGCTGGCCGATGTGAATGTGGTGAATGCGTGATATATTGTGTACAAAATTCCATCTCACACAGCATAAATAAATCCCTGCGCCTTGAATCCGTCGTTGAGATATGTGCGCGATATAAATTGCATAAAATAAATAAATACATAAATAAATAAATAAATATCTGATAATTCTTAATGTTTCTGTACATCCATTAATAAAATGTTACATAATTTGGAAAAGCAAATAGTGAAAAAGCAACCACCAATACTGTGCGAGAGACACGGGTGGAGAGAGAGAATTGAATTGAATTGAATTGAACTTTATTTAAAAAGGATTAAGATTTAAGGCTACGCCTTTTCTTACAATCCGTCCTTGGGACGCACAGGCACACAATGATACAATTAAAAAATTAAAAAGTTAAAAAGTTTGCCAACAAAAGGAGGTCAGAAAACGTCAGCACGTGATGATAAAGATGATGATGATGATGATGATGATGATGATGATGATGATGATGATGATGATGATGAAGATGAGGCATGAAGAGCATACATATGTGGTTATCCCCGAGTACGCAGTAGGAGGGTCCAGCAGACTTTAATTGTGTGTCTGTCTGTCTCTGTGTGTGTGTGTGTGTGTGTGTCTGTCTGTCTGTCTGGACTTAACAGCTTATTGCTGGGAAACTACTGGGCGCAGTTCTTTCAAGAGTTGATACACTAACTTGATAATTGGTCCGATTGATCGTATTAAAACTTCATAATGTTACCTGGGACCTAAATGCCAAAAAACCCACAAAAGTTCTTGACGGTTGGACGAATTCAATCGGAGCGACAGCCGGCCATTGAGCTGATAGATCAGCGAAACACGTCACACAGTGACGAGAAAAGCATGATTTGCAAGCCAGCCAGCGGGTGCGGGGATTTGGTCTCGGCAAAGAAACTACAATGCACTGTTTGGTCTCGGTGAGACTGAAAGAGAGACAAGAGAGCACGAGAGAGAGCGACAGGGACACACAGTGACCAAAGTGATCCGGGTTCGATTCCCGGCATGGGCGGTCTATTTTTTTTAATTTTTTTTTTAATTCTTGTTTACTATTGTTTATTATGAACGTTTTAATGTTTTATTTTACTGTAATAATTTTTTTAATTGTGTAAAATAAATAAATCATTTTTTTTTTTTTTTAAATCCAAGTGATCCGGGTGGAAAGCGATTCGTCTATGGCCAAAGTGAACCGGGTTCGATTCCCGGCATGGGTGTTCTTTTTTTTTTAATTCTTGTTTACTATTGTTTATTATGAACGTTTTAATGTTTTATTTTACTCTAATAATTTGTTTAATTGTGTAAAATAAATTTTAAAAAAAATTCTGGCATGGGCGGTCTATTTTTTTTTCTTTTTTTAAATTCTTGTTTACTATTGTTTATTATGAACGTTTCAATGTTTTATTTTACTCTAATAATTTTTTTAATTGTGTAAAATAAATAAATAATGTTGTTTTTTTTTTAATCCACGTGCACAAGACAAAAACTTTCATACTGGGGAGCGAGCCAGTCTGAAGAGTACATACTCGGGTCCAGCGCCAGCGTTTTTTATTCATAAACTTTCTTTCTTTATTTGGTGTTTAAGGTATTAGAACACACCTGACAGTACGCTGGAGTAGCCTCCCTTCCCGGATTTAGAACGCGTTTCGTGTTGTAACAGATTATCCACTTATTAGCCATATCCGTATGCAAACTAATGAAATAAACATTAGGAAATGTCAGAAGTTTACAACTATCGACATTCTCTATCAGTGCAATAACAAACAATCGTTAGAACTTGCATTTACGACATGTCGTGCGTGAGAACGTGTCACTGTAAACAAGCACTTCTTGCCTGGCTGAAGAACCATACGAGTCAATCTAAAACAGACAAGTAATGGAAAGCAGTCTGCGGATAAACATAACAAACTGCTGATGAAAAAGTGTGTTCGTCCCTGCTCTGGATAAAAGACATTGGACTGATGACAACGTGGCAGCGTTCACGCGAACAGATTTTTTTCAGATTATCGCTTCTACATTTTATTGCACGTACTTGGGGCAGATCAGAATTTCACACTGGAAGATGACAAATTTGTCTTGTGAGTTGAGAACCACATGTTCTTTGCCGACAGAAATCACGATGGGACAAGATGCAGATTGTGTTGAAGAGATGTTTGCAGATTATCGCATCTACATTTTATTGCTCAGATCAATGCACGAAGTTGGGGTAGATCTGAATTTCGCAATGCCGGAAGACGACAAATCGGTCTTTTGAGTTGAGAACCACATGTTCTTTGGCGGCAGAAATCACTATGGGACAAGATGAGGATTGTGTTGAGGAGGTTAATACTGACTGACTTTAGATGAAGAGTTCCTAGACCTGGTTTTTGTAGAGAGGCATCATGATGATATCCTGTGTTTTTTTTAACGTTCTTGGTGACAACGCGCCAGAATCGCACGAAGATCGAACTCTCGAAGAAAACAAGTTTATCGCTGAACATCGGAAATGTGAAAGTATTACTCTTCCTGTCTGATCAGTCTCCCCGTTAAATCTACAGGCTACATTATTTATCAGGTAACTTACCAAACCGGAGTGTGTGTGTGTGTGTGTGTGTCAGTGTCAGTGTGTGTGTGTGTGTGTGTGTGCCGGATTACCACCATTAACGCACCCTTTTGGACTTTTCTACGTAACCTTACTATGCCTGCTGTGACATTCACGAGGATTATTGTGATTCTTGGACAATCGTGTGCCTGTGCTGGACTTGCAGGAAGACAAACGGCGTCGGAACGTATACGTGCTGCCAAGTGTGCATGCCCAGAGCGCAGTGTGAACCGAGAGTGAATGTGTCATTGTGTGGAAGTTTTGCTTGATTGATTTATTCATGATTTAATTTGCCTTTTGGTTCAATAGAAAAATCTGTGTACGTTATACTTTGTATTTTGTGGTGTGATTCGCCCGAGTGCGAGACCCCCATCCCCGAACGCCTCTGTGGGTAGAATTGTATAATTGTGTGAGTAACGTGAGTGTGTAGATGAGAATGTGTAGATGAGAATGTGAAAGTTGCTTTGGACCCAGACACACACAGCAGACTTCAACGCAACAGCTAAGTTTCAGCCTGACAAAGAAATTCGAGTGACACAGCTAAGGGCTGTACTTGTTATTTCTCTATTAAAACAAATGTTTCAAGATCTTTAGGCCAATAAAAAATAAATTGTCTGTTTCTAATAACATGGGTAAACAAAATAGGGTAGGTAGGTAGGGATTTTTAATTTTTTTTTGCCAGGATAGAATTCTTCAAAATAACTAAATGACACAAAGAGACAAGACTCGCTATAGATAAATTTATTAAAAAAAAAAGTAAAAAAAGTGACAAAGAATATATAATGATTGTTTTACCTGGTCTGGAATCTTCAGTAGTAATTGCATAAAAAAAAAGTCTGATATATATATATCAATTATCTTGTTAACTTTTTCTTAAAATGGGTGCGCTAAATCCTAGTCTGTTTGTTTTTAATGGACTAAGCAATCCTTGGACTGACAGAAAATATGTATTTTAAAAATGTCCAGTTGCAAATTACTTATTTTTCTAATTGGAAGAGAATATACACTCTTTTGTGTTCAAATGGGTAGGGGGCGGGGGTAGTAAAAGGATCACAGTTCAAGATTGTGCGCGACAAGAGGTGTGTTTCTTTTAACTGTGATAAAGAGCGACAACTCAACTTGGTATCTAACACTATTTCTGAACACTGTAACCACTGTAACCACTTTAGCACTTTTAATTTATTTTTTCTGTCTTCCAAACTTCTTCTTCTTCTCCTCCTCTTCTTCTTCGTTCATGGGCTTAGACTCCCACGTTCACTCATGTTTTTAGCACGAGTGGATTTTTACGTGTATGACCGTTTTTACCCCGCCATTTAGGCAGCCATACGCCGCTTTCGAAGGAATTCCAAACTTCTAATTCAGCTTCAAAAAATGAGAAAAAAAAGGTGGGTTTTTTATATCAACAGTTAAATCACTATGTTGGATATTCTATTTTGCTTCCCTATTTATCTTAAGTTTTTGATCATCTGATTACCTTGCTTTCCTATTTGTAAGATAATATGCACTCTTTTCTGAAAAATAGGTAGGGGGTGGGGGTAGTAAAAGCATCACAGTTCAAGATTTTGCGCGACAAGAGGTGCGTTTCTTTTAACTGTGATGAAGAGGGATAACTCAACTTGGTATCTAACACTATTTCTGAACACTGTAACCACATTAGCACTTTTAATTTTTTTTCTGTCTTCCAAGCTTTAAATTCAGCTAATAAAATGAGTAAAAAAGTGTTTTTTTCTGAATTCAACAGTTAAATTACTATGTTGGATGTTCTATTTTGCTTCCCTATTTCTGTTCTGAAGTTTTTGATCATCTGACTACCTTGCTTTTCTATTTGGAAGACAATATGCACTCTTTTCTGAAAAATGGGTAGGGGGTGGGGGAAGTAAAAGCATCACAGTTCAAGATTTTGCGCGACAAGAGGTGTGTTTCTTTTAACTGTGATGAAGAGGGATAACTAAACTTGGTATCTAACACTATTTCTGAACACTGTAACCACTTTAGCACTGTTAATTTATTTTTTTCTGTCATCCAAGTTTTGAATTCAGCTTACAAAATGAGTAAACAAGTGTGTTTTTTCTGAATTCAACAGTTAAATAACTCTGTTGGGTGTTCTTTTTTGCTTCCCTATTTCTGTTCTGAAGTTTTTGATCATCTGATTACCTTGCCTTTCTATTTGGAAGATAATATGCACTCTTTTCTGAAGAATGGGTAGGGGGTAGGGGTAGTAAAAGCATCACAGTTCAAGATTTTGCACGACAAGAGGTGCGTTTCTTTTAACTGTGATGAAGAGGGATAACTCAACTTGGTATCTAACACTATTTCTGAACACTGTAACCACTTTAGCACTTTTAATTTATTTTTTTCTGTCATCCAAGCTTTAAATTCAGCTTATAAAATGAGTAAACAAGTGGTTTTTTTCTGAATTCAACAGCTAAATCACTCTGTTGGGTGTTCTTTTTTGCTTCCCTATTTCTGTTCTGAAGTTTTTGATCATCTGATTACCTTGCCTTTCTATTTGGAAGATAATATGCACTCTTTTCTGAAGAATGGGTAGGGGGTAGGGGTAGTAAAAGCATCACAGTTCAAGATTTTGCGCGACAAGAGGTGCGTTTCTTTTAACTGTGATGAAGAGGGATAACTCAACTTGGTATCTAACACTATTTCTGAACACTGTAACCAGTTTTGCACTTTTAATTTATTTATTTCTGTCTTCCAAGCTTTAAATTCAGCTAATAAAATGAGTAAAAAAGTGTGTTTTTTCTGAATTTACCAGTTAAATCACTATGTTGCATGTTCTATTTTGCTTCCCTATTTTTGTTCTGAAGTTTTGATCATCTGACTACCTTGCTTGTCTATTTGGAAGATAATATGCACTCTTTTCTGAAAAATGAGTAGGGGGTGGGGGTAGTAAAAGCATCACAGTTCAAAATTTTGCGCGACAAGAGGTGTATTTCTCTTAAAATTTGTGAAGAGGGATAACTCAACTTGTTATTTAACACTATTTCTGAACACTGTAACCACTTTAACACTTTTAATTTATGTTTGACTGTGTTCCATGCTTCAAATTGGGCTTCAAAAATGGATACATAAGGGTTTTTTTCCAAATTCACCTGTAAAATCACTATGTTTGATGTTCTATTTTGCTTCCCTATTTCTCTTCTTCAGTTTCTGATCATCCGATTGTTTTTTTTTATTAACATATTCACAATACAATATGACAATTTCTTCAGTAGGGTTTGCGTGAAAAAATCTCATACCTATGCTCAAACTTCAGTCGCTATCTCAAAATTTTGCGCGACAAGCTCTATTCATTTTGTTTTTTCCTGATAAACAAAACACTGAACTAACATAAAAACAAACCTTTAAAACTGCCTAACCACTTTGAAATATGGCCTCAGGTGTGAACTCCAGCCTTAACGTCGTTTTCAACCACGAAGGTTATAATTATTGCGACGGGGAATGGGGGGAGCGAGATGGGATAGGGGAAAGGGGGGAGATGGGATAGGGGAAAGGGGGGAGATGGGATAGAGCCACTTGTTAATTGTCCCCGAGTACGCAGTAGGAGGGTCCTGCTCTTAGACTTTAATTGTGTGTCTGTCTGTCTGTCTCGACGGTTATGCCTATCGCCAGTTTCTCTGAACAGTCAAACGCCATCGCTAGAGTTCGTGTGAATCGCAGCCGTTTGTTGCGTTTAGATTCAGAGGTACATAACAAGGTGCTATTGCAGATAATTACACTTACAGCGAGTCGCCTTGAAATCACAAACTGACGACTACATTTTGAAAAAAGGAAACTGGATCACACGGGTTCACGATGGCTCAGGGGTAAGATAAACCACGCAAAAATACATTCATTGAAAATTGCTCGCTCTTTACGGAGGGCACCTAGGATGTTCTCAAGCGGTGAGTGTTAAAATGAAAGTGTGTTTGTACGGTGTGTAAAAGCCTGACAGTATCTGTGATGGTTTACGGGAGGCTTACTGTGCCTTTAAGCCGTATAGATGACTGAATACAAAAGCAGTCGTTTTATGGCGCGTTTGCCAAAAAGACAACAGTGGACTCGTTTCGCACAAGCATTTGATCACACAATTTGCGGTCGCGTAAGGTTTGGGTAAGCAGAAAACAGGCACTCGCCGAGTTTGTGTCAACAAGTTTTGTTTTCTTATGTAAACGTCCTGAATATCTTGCATATTTTTCCTCGGTTAGATTTTCAGGTATTACCTCGCCAGATGCTCGGTAATACCTGAAAATCGACCCTAGAGAAAATATGCACGATAGTCAGAATTCGGAGTGTGTAACCTATATATAAAGAAAGTCCTTACACACCTTCCAACCCTTCATTACCTCTTGACAATAAAAAAAATGTTCAAGGGTGTCCAATTCTTTACAAAATTGACACCTGTTCGATGTTTGAAATCCCATCTTAGTTTATAAAATATTTGTTGGGTAAATTCTATGTCATATCTTCCAGTGCAACAGACGTAATTATTCTTCTTTTGTACATTTTACAGCCAATAAATCAATATCATGTTTTCTTTTCCAAAAGATAGCCTACAGGCACTCGGAATCTGAACATCAAAATCAACGAAACATGTTCCAACATATTTTGGCGTTATATTACCGAATTTGATAATTGCACACAGACAATTCAATACACAATGTGCTTCTTTTTCACAAATCAAAGCAAATAGAAATCGTGTTATCATTGATATCAGTCGGCTTATAAGAAAAAACGAAATTTCGAAGCGACCCCGCGAATTAGACAGAACCGGGTTGCAATGGGAATACTGGATCGCTCCTATCTGATTATGCCTGTCAGTCAAAGCATTCTCGTGACCTGGGTCAGCCAATCACTCAGCTGTCGAGATGAATATTCACAGGTCAAATGCGTTCACACAACAATCTCACAAGATAAACTATGTTGAACATGCGTTTCGGTTGCTTCGATTTTTCTTGTCCAACAGAGTGACAGATTTCAAATCGCCAAACAGGAAGGGAAGGAGGTAAAGATATAATTGACGTCAATTGAGTGACGAAATTTCACTTGAATCTTCAAAACTTTGACAAGGACATTTTCAAGTGAGAGGGTCGGCATTGCAAACGCAGCAGGTGGGTGGTGCCTTAAAGGCCCGGCAGGAGTATATAAGGAGCCTGACCTTCTGCGTTGGCAAATCATTTCAAACCTCTTGCAGGCAACGGACAAATACTGCTCCTACATTTTCTTTAATATCTCGGTTAAGCATGAGTTACGGTGTCAGATTTTTTGTTCACACAGCTGGTTTTCACACATTTACCGCCCTATGCGCTTAGATAAGGTTAATTCTCCATAATAAAGAAGATATTTGTAAACAAACATTTCAATGGGGATCTTGTTCAAAGAAAAGGGCGGAGTCAACACTCTCCGACGTCACAGATTTACACCATGCGTTCCAAAAATAGCAAAACACGTGGCATGCGGCAATTTGGTTCCAGAACATGCTGTCTCAGGTGCATGTGTATTTGTTACATCGGATATGAAGAAAGAAATGCAACTAACCTTTACCACCAGTTGTGGCCTTGATAGGGTATTCCTGTGGGGTTGGGATAAAGCTCTCTCACTAATTTGAGCACACAGTCGGGCATCATTTCTCGGTTAATGTTTACCCGTGTTGGATTGTCTTGATGTAAGGAAGACGTCTTTTTCGCCAAGTACAATGCACAATTCCAAGCACCGCGTCGGTCTAGCATGGACCAATACTTCTTGTAGAGTACTTTTCTAACGCCGGAATTCCTGCGGTGTGGCAATTGGCCTGTACCTAGCCACCTCTGGCGATGATTTGTCACACAAGGGCTGCAAAAACAAAAGGCACACTGGCCTACCCCAGAGGAGAGCCCTGTACCAGGACCCGTGTCTCCGCTTTCACCATCGCCTCCAGGATCAGATAACCACGTCTGCACCCTAACGGTACTACACACACGAGAGACAGCCTCTGTATCGAGGTCACACGATGATGGCCCAGCACCTCTTGGTACACAAGTCGAATCTTTTATTACACACCTAATTCAAGTTTCAAATGGCCACTGATTCTCAGTAAATAGTCTCCTTATTGCGTTCTCCTGGTCACTGTTAATGTTGAGAAGTGTTAAATCAAATTTCGCCATTTATTTCCACAGACAGAAAGAGATGTCAGTGCAATACAGCTTACAGACCGCAGCCTAGCCCTTACTAAGTTACTATCACCATCGGATGTTGGAATGTGAAACAATCAGGTCTTCCCGCCGTCATCTGTCGACAACACTGATTGTGTTAGAGGCTCTCGCTGGGTGGAATAACAGACCGTGTTCCAAAGTATGCGTATACACTACGCAGATTATCACCGTTGACTTCGTCTACATGGTCCCGCTAACTATAATTACTGTCCCTGAAAGTGCCTCACAGGATGGGCAAGTTTACTTTCAAAACAGAAAGGGGTAATCTAAACTCGGTTTGTTCTAAGTGGACATGGGAAACAACGAGACTCGGATCTTAGGTCGCCCCTGGCAACACAAATGGAAGAATCCAGGATATGCAAATGGTCTTCTGCAGTTTATTCCAAGGTGGTAGGGGGTTGAAAGGGGGAACGAACGGGAGGGGGGAGGGGACAGTGGTCGGTGGAGCTACTATACTAAGACTGCAGCAATGGACTGGTGATGTGAAATCATCACCCACACATTTCCAGGTACCCTCCCCCCTCACCATTCGGTTCACAAGCCTGTTTTTGTCCCTTTTCAGTTTGAAAATGATTGGTTTGTTCAAGTATTCCGCCAAAAAAATGCGCCAAGATTTCCCTCCTCATTTTAGTGGTGTTTGACGCTTGCCCCACTCACTTAGTCAGAGTCTGATGCAAAAATTGACTCGAGAATTCTGTTCATTGACGTTGTGACGTACTAAACTTGTTTATTGTTCGCGGTTTTGGCTGATTCTGTGTTGTTTTTCTGCAATATCAGCGAAAGTACCATCATAGCGGTGACTGAGTTACAGCAACCAAGACTAAGTTTCATTTTGTCCGTTTGACTAGCCTGACATCTACAGCCTTGACATTGTTATTCTGTTTCTCTCTGTGTGACTGATTTCTTTGACACAAAGGTTCTCTGTGTGAAAGTTCAATTGTATTGTAAATATAAACAAAATACGCAATCAATATGCAAGATATCACAAATGTTCAGAAACGAAAATATGTGAAAAACTCTGAAGAAGCTTTTTTTTTTTTTTTTTTTTTTTTTTTTTTTCTTTTTCTTTTTTTTTTCTTTCTTTTTTTTTCTCTTCTTTTTTTTTTTTCTTCTTTTTTATTACTTCTCTATCTTTTTTTTTCTTCTCTCCTTTCTTTTTATTTTTAGGAGATCAGACATTGTTAATCACACATGTGCGTGCGTTTTTTTTTTTTTATATCGGAAGTTTTTTTCAATTTTTTTTTATAATCATTTTAATTCTTATTAAGTTATTATTGTTTTCCTGCAGTCTCACTCTTTCTCTCAGCTTCACACTCAATGGACAGTAAACAGATCATGGACAATTGTTTTTAATTTTTTTTTATTTACATTTACCCTCTCTCTCTCTCCTCTCTCTCTCTCCTCTCTCTCTCCTCTCTCTCTCTCTCTTTCTCACACTTGTCCGCACAACATCTCTCTCTCTCTCTCACTCTCTCTCTCTCTCTCTCTCTCTCTCTCTCTCTCTCACTCTCTCTCTCTCTCTCTCTCTCTCTCTCTCTCTCTGACTCACTCCCTAGTCTGTCTTTCTCTGCATCCACTTTCTTTCTCTTCGACTTGTCTGTTTTTTTCTGAATTTTGTTCTTCGGAATTTTCTGTCTTCTTCTTTGTTCTTCTTTTTTGCTTCGTCTCTCTCTCTCTCTCTCTCTCTCTCTCTCTCTCTCTCTCTCTCTCTCTCTCTCTCTCTCTCTCTCTCTCTCTCTCTCTCTCTCTCTCTCACTCTCTCTCTCACTGTCTCCTCTCGTTCTATCTTCTCTCTCTCCACCTATATTTTTTTAATTTTTTTTATATTTTTTTTATTATACATTTTTGAGTCACTTGAGAAAAAGTTACTCTATGTAATCGGTCAGTGTTAGTCTGTCCGGCCGAACTCTGAAGAAGCTGTTAAAAGAATAAATGCTGCTCGCACAGACAGAAAGCCAGATGGTAAAATTCAGTTTAGCGGTGAGAGAGAGGAAATTGATCTTATTTACGCCCAAGTTCAAAAGGTTAAAACATTTTTGGGAGAAGGAAATCCAAACAAAGAGCTTGTGGACACTATCTTGTGCTTTTTTTTATTGACAAAAACATTGAAGCTGATTTATTAGAGCGCCCTGATGCCCCCGCGTCCCCAGTGCACTTTGGCCTGTTCGTGTTTACATCGCGTGCCACGCGTTGTGCTATTTTTGCTAAGCCCCGCCCCTTTTTCTGTTGCATTATGGGAGAGGCCGGATTGGCCGTGACGTGTTTAATTGTCGTTCTGTAAAGCGCCCACCGACAAAAATGGCTTTTCGATATTGTTTAGTTGAAGATTGCATTATTTGACAGCATTTAAAGTGTCATTATTTAGAATAAGTCAAGCTGATATTGTTCATTCAAATTGTTAGGCCCTACTTTGGCTTGTTTATTTGTAAGCGTCATAAGCAAAACGGGTCCCTGGCTGAACGTTTTAACATTTAACATTAGAATCAGTCATGATTGGTCAAAATGCTATATTGTGCACCAATGGTAACGCGTCAATCTATATGATGAGCCTCGGGGGACGTCTTTATATTGATTCACCTCTGGAGACAGATACCACCCGATTCCATGGATGAATCGGAGGTGTAACTTATATATATCCCATGACCCATCAAACCTTCTTTTTTTTTTTAAATGTCAACGTACATATAATTCATAACGACATAATCGTCATCACAAGACATGTCCTATATCATTTGTTTGTCGCCTGCTACGAATCTAGTACTGGTGGTTGGCACGGATTGTCGAAGATCTAATCGTCCCTTCCTTGACCGGAATAAATGCTCAATGTGCTGTCATTTCGCCACTAAACCTTTATTCTTCGTTTCACTTTTTTGTTAACATTGTAACGGCATCCCAGAAGAGTGTTTCAGCTGGTTGAAGACACAAGTGGGATTTATGAAACCCGGATAAGGGTTTACCGGAGTGTTATCGGGCGGTAAAGGTAGAGGACCGATACCCCTCCTTTTAAAGTCAGTACATGTCAGAAAACTCCACCAAACTACCGTGGGTTTTTTCAAACGTTATTCAAACAGCCACTTCTGAATAAATCCTGTCCAAATAGTGTTTGTAAGTTTATGTCCCTCATGGTGACACAGTTGTACCATTATTATTTTAAGCAATAATGCATTCAATACAAATAGCACTTATTACTCTCACAAAATGTCAACCGATGCTCGATCATACCGGCTGTGTGGCGAATGCGTGCAAGCCAAGTCAAGTCAAGTCAAGTCAATATTTATTTCAAAAACCCCTAGGGTTACATGAATAAAATAAATAAAAATTGCAATAAACACGACAAAAAAGATATATGTATTAATGAGACACAACACTTCTAATTAACCGAAAATGAATCAAGCTTAATTCATAACAAAATAATTGTAATCATACTTTTTTTACAGGAATGTATATGTTTCTGTGTTTGTTTTTGTTTTAATAAAAAAAACACGTGATCAAATAATCAGAACTCTTTCAAAATACTCTTAATAAAATATATTAAATTCAATAACTTTCGTTTCTTTGTTAATTCAAATAAATGTTTAAATTTGACTGCATTTGAATTTCTACGAAAATACAATGGTAAAAACCTTTTCCTCACATTTTCAAAAAAATGACACTGAAATATATAATGAAATTCATCCCCGAGTTCTCCAGACTGGCATTTAACACATATTCTTTCGTTATGTGGTATATTTAACATTCGGCCTTTCTGTATTGGTAATTTATGATTTAATGTCCTAAAACGTAAAAAAGAGAGTGCTAGGTTATTGGGTAAAATGTTCAAATAATTTTCAAATATAAATGTATCTTTAAACAATCTATAATTCAAACAAGTTTCTTTTTCATTTAATTCTGAAAACCACGATTGTATATATTGATCTTTTAGGCATTGCAACGTTTTCAATTTAAACCATTTTTCAGAACATCGTAAATTAAACTGGTCGTGCCAAAAACCACTAAGACCAAGAGCATTTAAAGTTGTTTCAACATGTTTTAAATAGGGTGCTTCATATATGTTATTTACATAGAGGCGATGCAAAAAACGGTACACTACATTTGAAAACTTATTACTATTATTACAATCCACCAATTTGAACCAAAAACTAAATATTCTATTTTTTACGAGGACATCTAGTGGAAATGTACCTAATTCGCCTAATACCATACACGTTGGGGTCGACTTTCTCAATTTCAAAATAATCTTATAAAAACGTAGCTGCAATTTTGTTGCTAAATTTACCGAATTTGGTCCCCATACTTCACAGCCATATAACATAATCGGTGCAACTATTCTATCAAACAATTCAATTTGTATATCTATGGACAACGACGACAATTTTCTACACTTCTTTAACAAGCTAAACATTGCTCGAGAGGCCTTATCATATAACAACTTTTGTGATTTATTAAACTTATTATTATAATTAAAAAATAGACCCAAATATTGAAAACCGAACACGACCTCAACTAGTTCATCTTTGTATTTGAATAATGGCAATTTTCGTATTTTACCTCTTGAAAAAACAACTATTTTCGTTTTTCTGGCGTTCACCCGCAAACTCCACAGATCGCAGTATTCGGACTACACATTAACCTTTGCCGGATGCCGCTTTTCACTACACACGCCCGACGATGCGGGTTTGTCTGAACCCATACATTTGAAAGAGGGTTTTTACCGTTTATTTCTCTAACGACGATGCGGGTTTGTCTGAACCCATACATTTAAAAGAGGGTTTTTACCGTTTATTTCTCTAACGACGGGGTGGGTTCAGGGAAACCCACAGCGCTACTTCAGTGGGTGCATCGAGTTTCTCCCTTCACCGACTTCTTGCAGGGGAGGGAGAGGGGGAGGGAGAAGGGGAGGGAGAGACTGAGAGAGACTGAGAGACTAAGAAAGAGAGAGAGAGAGAGACTAAGAAAGAGAGAGAGAGAGACTAAGAAAGAGAGAGAGAGAGACTAAGAAAGAGAGAGAGAGACTAAGAAAGAGAGAGAGAGACTAAGAAAGAGAGAGAGAGAGAGAGACTAAGAAAGAGAGAGAGACTAAGAAAGAGAGAGAGAGAGAGAGACTAAGAAAGAGAGAGAGAGAGAGACTAAGAAAGAGAGAGAGACTAAGAAAGAGAGAGAGAGACTAAGAAAGAGAGAGAGACTAAGAAAGAGAGAGAGACTAAGAAAGAGAGAGAGAGACAAAGAAAGAGAGAGAAAGAGACTAAGAAAGAGAGAGAGAGACTAAGAAAGAGAGAGAGAGAGAGACTAAGAAAGAGAGAGAGAGAGACTAAGAAAGAGAGAGAGATACTAAGAAAGAGAGAGAGAGAGAGACTAAGAAAGAAAGAGAGAGAGACTAAGAAAGAGAGAGAGAGAGACTAAGAAAGAGAGAGAGAGAGACTAAGAAAGAGAGAGAGAGAGACTAAGAAAGAGAGAGAGAGACTAAGAAAGAGAGAGAAAGACTAAGAAAGAGAGAGAGAGAGAGAGACCAAGAAAAAGAGAGAGAGAGACTAAGAAAGAGAGAGAGAGACTAAGAAAGAGAGAGAGAGAGACTAAGAAAGAGAGAGAGACTAAGAAAGAGAGAGAGACTAAGAAAGAGAGAGACTAAGAAAGAGAGAGAGAGAGACTAAGAAAGAGAAAGAGAGAGACTAAGAAAGAGAGAGAGGGAAACTAAGAAAGAGAGAGAGACTAAGAAAGAGAGAGAGAGAGAGAGAGAGACTAAGAAAGAGAGAGAGAGAGAGACTAAGAAAGAGAGAGAGAGACAAAGAAAGAGAGAGAGAGACTAAGAAAGAGAGAGAGAGAGAGAGAGACTAAGAAAGAGAGAGAGAGAGACTAAGAAAGAGAGAGAGACTAAGAAAGAGAGAGAGAGAGAGAGAGAGAGACTAAGAGAGAGAGAGAGAGACTAAGAAAGAGAGAGAGAGAGAGACTAAGAAAGAGAGAGAGAGACTAAGAAAGAGAGAGAGAGAAAGACAAAGAAAGAGAGAGAGAGAGACTAAGAAAGAGAGATAGAGACTAAGAAAGAGAGAGAGAGAGATACTAAGTAAGAGAGAGAGAGAGACAAAGAAAGAGAGAGACTAAGAAAGAGAGAGAGAGAGAGAGAGACTAAGAAAGAGAGAGAGAGAGACTAAGAAAGAGAGAGAGACTAAGAAAGAGAGAGAGAGAGAGAGACTAAGAAAGAGAGAGAGAGAGAGAGACTAAGAAAGAGAGAGAGAGAGAGACTAAGAAAGAGAGAGAGAGAGACTAAGAAAGAGAGAGAGAGAGACTAAGAAAGAGAGAGAGAGAGACTAAGAAAGAGAGAGAGAGAGACAATGACAATGACAATGACAATTCTTTATTTTACGAGGGTAACAGAATAAGCATTGGTATACTTTTTTGCATCTGGCCCTCGCCCTAAAGAGGGACTAAATCTACTATTTACATAATTAGTAAAACAGTATAAGTTTATGTACATAAGTGCATTATATGAAACATTGTAGTTTATAAATGTTCATGACAAGGTGCAAAGTAAAAATTTGCAAGTCAATTAGAGTCAGAATACTATATGCAATAGTACATCAACTCTGTAAGACAATGGATATTATGCAGAACATCATAATTTCGTGAACAAAACAATAAATCAAAAGTGAGTGACTGTGTCCCAAAGGACATAACAATCAAGAATATACTATTTTCATTAAATGGGATATATATTTGTTTTTGAAAGAATCTGTGCTGGTAGCTTCCCGTAAGGCATTCGGAAGAGCGTTCCAGAGACGGCCACCTGAATAAACTAGACTAGACTTAAATAAGTCTATCCCAGGAAGAGGAGTGTTAAATTTCATAAGGTGGTGTGAATTCTTCAAAGAGAACTTTGAACAAATGGTTTGGGGTAGAGTTTCGGATATGATTTTATGCATAAAGATTCCTTTGTTAAAAAGCAGTCTTGACTTTAGATGTAAGATCCCTATATGTATGTAGTCTAACTCTGAGGGTAGTGTGCTTTAGTAATACTACTTTTAGCGCTCTTTTATGTAATCTGCTGAGTGGTTTTAAGGAATTTTCACTTGCGGAGTCCCATAGAGTGGATGCGTAATCAATAACAGATTGAATATGAGCAATGAAGAATAACTTTCTGGTTTGGCAGTTCAGGAAGTGTTTAATTCTAGATAATAGATACACTTTCTTAGACACCACTTTACTAAGTTGCTCTATGTGGGTTGACCAAGACAAGTTGTTATCGATATTAACACCCAGCAGTTTGTGATGGTCGACTTTTTCCACTATTTCACCATCTATCATTAAAGCAGGACCAGCTGAACAAATATTCTGGCGTTTTTGTCTTGTTGTTATGACCATATATTTGGTTTTCTTTGGTTTAAGAGACATATGGTTTAGTTCAGTCCACTCTGTCAACTGGTTTAGACTCTGTTGAAGTGATTCTGATAAGCGAGTTACATTTGTGTTGCTGGAGTGAATTGTGGTGTCATCTGCAAAAAGTTCACATACATTTTGAATATGTAGGGGGAGGTCATTAATGTATATAGAGAAGAGGAGGGGTCCTAAAACCGATCCTTGTGGTACACCGTATTTTACTTCTTGCATGCTCGACGCCGAGGCGTTTGTTAGTACAGTCTGTTGTCTGCCGGTGAGAAATGAACTAATAAGTTTGACAGTTTTGATTCCGACGCCATACAATGCAAATTTTCTCAGTAATAACGTGTGATCAATAATGTCAAAGGCTTTAGCAAAATCAACAAAAATGGCACCACAGAATTCATTGTCGTTTATTTTCTCCAGCCATTGATCAACAAGAGAAACTAAGGCAGTATGGCAGGAATGGTTAGCTCTAAAACCCGATTGTTTAGGGTGAAGTAAATTGTTTTGGTTAAGATGCATTAGAATATGTTTATTAATGTGTTTTTCAAGTGGTTTTGATAAAACAGACAATATTGAAATTGGCCTATAGTTTGATGGGTCTTTTTTATCACCTGATTTAAACAGAGGAATGACTTTAGCCTGTTTCAGGGCGACTGGGAAATAATTTTTGTCTAAACAAAGATTATAAAGGTAAGTGAGTGTTTCAGAAATTACAGGGGCTGACAATTTAAGAATCCTACCATCGAGGCCGTCGATTCCCCGGGAGCCTGTTTGCTTAAGGTGTGTAAGTGCGTAAAAAACTTCAGGTACTGTAAGTAGAGGAATATTCGCTTGACTTGAAACTTGTTTCGACTCACAATATTCTTCTAACACTTTCAAATTGTTCAAATTGGATTTGTCATTTGTAATAATTTTTTCAGCTATTTTAGAAAAATGCGTGTTTAAATCATCAGGGGATATGTCCTTAACACAACTTGAATGACTGGCAATCGTTTTATTTGTAAGTTCATTTATTGCTTTCCATATATTCTTTGAATTTTGCTTTGATGACGCTAGGTCATGAAAGTACTTAATTTTTTTTGTTCGTTTAAGTGAGTTTACTTTATTTCTCTGTTCTCTATACTCTGCTTCCTTGCCAACTGATTTTAGGAAATCACGATGGCCAATAGCATCTTGTAATTCAGTATCAAACCATTTAGGTTTTACTATTTGCTTGACTCTCTTAATTCTCCACGGGGCATGTTTATCGTATATTTCTGTAAAGACATTTATCCAGTGTGTTATTGCATCATCAGGATCCGTATAATTATAAACATCAGAGAGAGAAGAATTACTTAAGTCTACAAGAAAAGCGTTCTCGTTAAATTTAGTAAAGGAGCGGTACTTTACTGTCTTGTGACCAACTTTGGGGATTTTTACACCCTTTCTTGACCACGTGAGACAAACAGGAAAATGATCACTACAGCCGCTGGTTGGAACACAAACTTCTGCAACGTTACGGGTGTTAGAAACATAGACATGATCTATCAAAGTGCTTGTAGATGCAGTAACCCTAGTAGGGGTGTTCACGACTTGTTTGAGATCATAAAGGTTGAACATATCTAACCATGGTTTATTTTGTTTTAATAAATCAATGTTAAAATCTCCTAAGAGAATGGTTTCTTTTGATTCTAACAAAGCAGCATCTAACATATGTGAACATTTGTCCGTCCAGTTTACACGTTCTGCTGGATTTCTATAGCAGAAACCAATAAGCATTGGAGGTGCCTTTTTTAATTTGACCTCGATCAAGACGGATTCCACAAACTGTTCTAAATGTGTTAAACGTGTGTAGGTCAATGATTCACTTATATACACAAGCAATCCAGTTTCTTTACATTGTTGGGGGTTTCTGCGTACAACACTGTAACCTGGAACACAAACCTCAGAATCCGAAATCGTGTCAGATAGTCTTGATTCTGTAAACCCCATAACATGAAAATGTGTTCCTGAGAGACAAAGAAAGAGAGAGAGAGAGAGACTAAGAAAGAGAGAGAGAGAGACTAAGAAAGAGAGAGAGGGAGAGACTAAGAAAGAGAGAGAGAGAGACTAAGAAAGAGAGAGAGATACTAAGAAAGAGAGAGACTAAGAAAGAGAGAGAGAGAGACTAAGAAAGAGAGAGAGAGACTAAGAAAGAGAGAGAGAGACTAAGAAAGAGAGAGAGAGAGACTAAGAAAGAGAGAGAGAGAGACTAAGAAAGAGAGAGAGACTAAGAAAGAGAGAGAGAGAGACTAAGAAAGAGAGAGAGAGAGACTAAGAAAGAGGGAGAGAGAGAGACTAAGAAAGAGAGAGAGAGACAAAGAAAGAGAGAGAGAGAGAGACTAAGAAAGAGAGAGAGAGACTAAGAAAGAGAGAGAGAGAGACTAAGAAAGAGAGAGAGAGAGACTAAGAAAGAGAGAGAGAGAGACTAAGAAAGAGAGAGAGAGACTAAGAAAGAGAGAGAGAGACTAAGAAAGAGAGAGAGACTAAGACAGAGAGAGAGAGAGACTAAGAAAGAGAGAGAGAGAGACTAAGAACGAGAGAGAGAGACTAAGAAAGAGAGAGAGAGAGACTAAGAAAGAGAGAGAGACAGACTAAGAAAGAGAGAGAGACTAAGAAAGAGAGAGAGAGACTAAGAAAGAGAGAGAGGGAGACTAAGAAAGAGGGAGAGAGAGACTAAGAAAGAGAGAGAGAGAGAGACTAAGAAAGAGAGAGAGACTAAGAAAGAGAGAGAGAGAGAGACAAAGAAAGAGAGAGAGAGACTAAGAAAGAGAGAGAGAGAGACTAAGAAAGAGAGAGACTGAGAGACTAAGAAAGAAAGAGAGAGAGAGACTAAGAAAGAGAGAGAGAGAGACTAAGAAAGAGAGAGAGAGACTAAGAAAGAGAGAGAGAGACTAAGAAAGAGAGAGAGAGACTAAGAAAGAGAGAGAGAGAGAGACTAAGAGAGAGAGACAGAGAGAGAGACAGAGAGAGAGAGACAGAGAGAGACAGAGACAGAGAGAGAGACAGAGACAGAGACAGACCTACTTGACAGGGAAATAAGTGTGCGACACGGGCGCTTTCGCTTTCATCGCGTTTTTTTGCACTCTTTTTTTTTTTTTTTGACAAATGTAATAAGAAGTTATAGGATCGGCCCCTAAAAATAGGGTAGGTCGGGTTACCGTAACCACACCTATTTTTTTTTTAGGCCTAAGCCGAAACGGGGTTGTTTGGTTCTATGTAACAGTTCGCGATCGCTACGACGTTCAGGTTGGATATGCCGTGTAGCGAATTTCCATGTTGTTGTTTTTCTAGCCAATTGTGTTCTTGGCTGAAAAAGAAGAATTTAAAGGGAAAGTAGAACCTTTGTAAAGAAAGGGGGAGGTTTGGGGGATGTTAACGTTATTATTGCGCAGCGCTGACTGCGAGGCATTTCGGTTGCAGGCTCTCTATCTCCTCTTCGCTCAAGTTCATCACTTAAACCTGTCCCTTCGACATCCTCGTCTTCCCTGCTGGTTCTCGTCTTGAGTCGTCCCGACTGCCTGCTGCTAGGTCGGGGGAACCAGTCAAACATCAACTGAAGTCCACCATGCGTTGCTACGTCAGCGAGGGAACCGTCATCCAATGAAGCTGCATGATGACAGACCTAGCCACGGGCCGGACTGATGGACTCGCTCAATGAAGCTGCATGATGACAGACCTAGCCACGGGCCGGACTGATGGACTCGCTCAATGAAGCTGCATGATGACAGACCTAGCCACGGGCCGGACTGATGGACTCGCCCTTTGAAGACACTCGAATGTCACCAAGAATTAAGTTGAGTTGGCATTCCTTTGAACTCGTACGCCATACCCCCTTCTTATTTCAGGTGTAATCGAAGGGTTCGATGTGAGCTAACGTTATACCGATTCTTACATCATAATTATGATCTGTTTGTCTTCATGTGATTTAACTTGTATATGTTCAACTTCCTGTGTATAAACTTGTTTCTGTACATTTCGCGTTTGAGTCCTTATCGACTTTATTGTCGATGTTGGTTGTGTATGTGTGTGTGCCTGCTTGCTTGGCTAGAATTACAATTACCACTCGGCCTCCGGCACATGTTGATAATCCATTTTCTCAACAGTCAGCATTTAACTTATACTAGACTGCGCTCTATTCAGACATATCACTTGGCCAGTAATCCCTTTATGAGTCTCAAATAGAGTTTTCGTGGAGATGTTTTGTATTTCATTTTGCCTTGATTTCTGGAAAAGAGGCACGTGTGTATTGCATTGTCTGTGTGCGCGCACGCGTGTGTGAGTGTGTTCGCGCGCGCGTGTGTGTGTGTGTGTGTGTGTGTGTGTGTGTGAGAGATAGAGAGAGAGATGGAGAGAGGGAGAGAGAGAACGAAAGCGCCTCATGTTTCAAAGAATTAAGAAGGGTTTTTCTATCCAAAAAGCTATTTCATTTGCTTATGTGTGCCTTCAGAAACAAATTAAAATGTCGTTAAACATTAACGCTCATACTACCTTTACGTTCTACCAAATGCTGGTGTGTTTGCCAAGGCGTGTGGGTACGGTGCTCTTGCTCTCTCTCGCTCTCTCTCTCGCTCTCTCTTTCTCTCTCCGTCTGTCTCTCGCACTATATTGGTAGTTGCCATTTCACTGTGATCTTTGTTTTTCTTCCAAATTATGAAACATTTTATTCATTGATGTACAACAAAATTACCAATGATCAGATATGTCCTTGTATAAAACACAAGGAACGCAAAAACAAAGAAAATACTTTAGGCACGCGTGAACAGGTCAAGACCTCTGGCACAAGTAACATACGTGTAATTTATTTACAAACACCCTTTGGCATCCGTACCACCTTTGCCCACTTCAAACCAAAATCAGCCATCCGTGTACATGGAAGTCAGCGCCCACAACAATGTCCAAGGACTACAAAGAAGCGCAGAGCTCCATGCTACACTAGAAGTACCGGTACTGACCGAAGTACGGAAGTCCATTTTGCAGGAACAAGACAAGTAACAAGCAAACGCACAAACCAGCATGGAACTACCGGAGTACCGGCCGGAATACAGCACTAGTAACAAGCAAACGCACAAACCAGCATGGAACTACCGGAGTACCGGCCGGAATACAACACCAATAACAAGCAAACGCACAAACCAGCATGGCACCGGAATACAACACTAGTAACAAGCAAACGCACAAACCAGCATGGAACTACCGGAGTACCGGCCGGAATACAGCACTAGTAACAAGCAAACGCACAAACCAGAATGGAACTACCGGAGTACCGGCAGGAATACAACACTAGTAACAGGCAAACGTACAAACCAGAATGGAACTACCGGAGTACCGGCCGGAATACAACACTAGTAACGAGCAAACGCACAAACCAGCATGGAACTACCGGAGTACCGGCCGGAATACAGCACTAGTAACAAGCAAACGCACACACCAGCATGGAACTACCGGAGTACAGCACTAGTAACACGCAAACACAAACCAGCATGTAACTACCGGAGTACCGGCCAGAATACAACACTAGTAACAAGCAAACGCACAAACCAGCATGGGACTACCGGAGTACCGGCCGGAATACAACACTAGTAACAAGCAAACACACAAACCAGCATGGAACTACCGGAGTACCGGCCAGAATACAACACTAGTAACAAGCAAACGCACAAACCAGCATGGGACTACCGGAGTACCGGCCGGACTACAGCACTAGTAACAAGCAAACACACAAACCAGAATGGAACTACCGGAGTACCGGCCGGACTACAGCACTAGTAACAAGCAAACACACAAACCAGAATGGAACTACCGGAGTACCGGCCGGAATACAGCACTAGTAACATGTAAACGCACAAACCAGCATGGAACTACCGGAGTGCCGGCCGGAATACAGCACTAGTAACAAGCAAACGCACAAACCAGCATGGAACTACCGGAGTACCGGCCTGAATACAGCACTAGTAACATGTAAACGCACAAACCAGCATGGAACTACCGGAGTACCGGCCGGAATACAGCACTAGTAACAAGCAAACACACAAACCAGCATGGAACTACCGGAGTACCGGCCGGAATACAGCACTAGTAACATGTAAACGCACAAACCAGCATGGAACTACCGGATACCGGCCGGAATACAGCACTAGTAACATGTAAACGCACAAACCAGCATGGAACTACCGGAGTACCGGCCGGAATACAGCACTAGTAACATGTAAACGCACAAACCAGAATGGAACTACCGGAGTACCGGCAGGAATACAACACTAGTAACAGGCAAACAGACAAACCAGAATGGAACTACCGGAGTACCGGCCGGAATACAGCACTAGTAACATGTAAACGCACAAACCAGCATGGAACTACCGGAGTACCGGCCGGAATACAGCACTAGTAACATGTAAACGCACAAACCAGCATGGAACTACCGGAGTACCGGCCGGACTACAGCACTAGTAACAAGCAAACACACAAACCAGAATGGAACTACCGGAGTACCGGCCGGAATACAGCACAAGTAACAAGCAAACACACAAACCAGAATGGAACTACCGGAGTACCGGCCGGAATACAGCACTAGTAACATGTAAACGCACAAACCAGCATGGAACTACCGGAGTACCGGCCGGAATACAGCACTAGTAACATGTAAACGTGCAAACCAACACATATCAGCAGAAGCAGGGACTGTCACATGTATGTCAGTCTTGCATTCACAGGGAACGTAGTCTGCAGAAGTGCCAGCCTGCAAGCAACAACATACGTAAGCACAGTGGCTGACACCGTAGCCACAGAGGTGTCTGGCATCACCGGCACAATCATCGTGCAAATGTTTAGACCTTTGAAAACCTCACAATCATGTCCACGGCCGGAATGTGCTGAGGTCAATCCCAGGGACAGTAGGTCAGTCCACTCCAGGGACCAAGTGTAGAAGTAATTTTTCACCAACGGCCTAACACTTTTCAGGCCTAACACTTCTCCTTGCAAAGTCCCTGTGGTTGCTGAGGCGATTCCAAATGTCTGTTAGTTGAAACACTGGCTGCTACGTCCCACCGGACGTGAATTTGGTGTCGGTTGTGTTCAGAAAGGCGGTGAATTGCCTGAAATGTGCGCTTAAGGCTATCCCATCTAACCATATCCTGTTTCGCCAGGGGCGTGATAGCGAATATCTGAGCCAGAAAGGTCTGAATTAGCGGTACCGCCTGAGGTAGTAGTACCGTCTGAGGGAGTACCGCCCGAGGGAGTACCCACTGAAGGAGAACCCCCCGAGGGAGTACCCCCCGAGGAAGTACCGCCCGAGGAAGTACCCCCCGAGGAAGTACCGCTCCAGGAACTGTTGGAGCCGGCTGATGACAAGCGATAGGAACTGGCTGACTCAATATCTTCTTCATCCACAGGCATTGGAGCTCTGTTGAGCAGTCCCATTGGAGGGCCGCTACTCAGTGTGCTAGCAGTGCCCGTGGATGGGACACTGCCGAAAAAGGTTCTGTGAACGTATGTCCCTGAAACCAACAATGTTTAAATATATTCCAACAACGATTTAAAACAAAGTGTTATTATAAATATAACTAGTAGTAATAGTTGTTGTAGTAGCAGTAGTAATAGCAGTAAAAGTAATAGTAGTAGTAATATTCGAAGTGGTAGTTGAAGAAGTAGTAGTAGAAGTGGTAGTAGTAGGGGAAAGGAGGGTAACTTGGACCTTGTGGTTAATTGAACCAGCGCCAATTCTCTAAACGCTCATTGTGTATAAGAAGCGATCATTTCTTTTGTGTGACAGATTTCGAGCTAGAACATGCAGCATTGGAAGTCGACTGATTCGATTGACTGTCCTATGTACATGCAGCAGACGACAGCGTCAGTTCAGTACTAAAACAAAAAGTGTTAGCATATTTCAGAACAACAACGATGTAAATAAAAATGATGCTTGACCCTAAAATTCCCTGCGTCGAAAAGCAGAAATGTTTTTCTGACAGATTTTGAGCTAGACAATGGAAGTCGACTGATTCGATCGACTGTCCTTTCACGCAGCAGACGGCAGCGTCAGTTCAGTACCGAAATGAACGGCTTTTGCATAGTACAGAACAGCAACAAGGTAAATAGAAAACGCGAAGGTTTCAAAACATTCTTACCATGTAATCATAGCACCAACTTCCCAGATTAATGCATGACAAGAAATAACATGCCCACTTTATTATTTGCAAATGAGCAAAACATCGTGTCACTTTGACATCAGGGGACGTAACTGAATTGCGTGGGAGTTGTTTATTAATCGAGGGTCATCAAATCGTAAAATTGATGGTCGGCGACAACACTTTTAATACCCGCGACATTTGGAACTGTTGCGAGAAGTTTGCAATTCATGGCAAAGCCGGTGTCACGAAATACAAACTCTGCTGAACAATCCCTCTCAATGCGGTCTATGCGCATGCGCCAATCTTGGACGTTGGGGTTATGGTTATGGTTAGGGTTAGGGCTAGCAATCTGCTCGACTGTTCACGACCTGATTAATCTTCCCATGTAAGCGCATGCGCGTTGACCGCATTGAGAGGGATTGTTCAGACAGTGTTTTTATTTCGTGACACCGGCACATACAAAAAAGCAGATCTAACTCGACCGGTGTAACACGAAATTTTTACTCCACAAAAACTTTACTCCGGAGTAAAAATTTCGTACGAAATTCTTACTCCGAGTAAATTTTTCGTACGAGAAAAGAACTCCCCAAAGCATGAAAAAAGTACTCCCTCCACGACATTTTTACTCCCCATTTTTTTTTCTCCAGTAAATATCTCGTTCGCGAAAATGGGATGCAGGCGATGGGATAATGCCAATATGTGATCTCGTGCAAACGAATGTCGCGCTACCCTCCCTCCACCCCTTCCACCACCAAGACTAACAGGGGACAAGGGAGTACACATTTCGTACACCTGGCATGGGAAGTTAAATTGCTCGTGTTAGGGTGAAGTAATTTATTCGGTTTTTATTCGTCAGGGGAGTAACCTTTTTGTACGAAATGTTTACTCCGAACTCCAAACTCCGCACTCACCTGTCGTGGGGATTACATTTTTTTTTCGTAAAGGGAGTAACATTTTCGTACGAAATGTTTACTCCGGAGTAAAAAATCTCGTGGGAGTAATTTTCTCGTGTTACACCGGTCCACAGTTATCCATTTGCCTGCAGAAAAGTGTGCCTTGTCAAACGTTCTAATCTCTTGTAGTTACTGACAATATCGTTATTGAAACAATCACAGTGTGCTAAGAGATTTTTTTTAGCAAATCTTGAAAATACTTAGTGAACTCAGTGGTACGATTTGCTCTATAAATCTCTTAGCGCACTGTGATGTCTCAAAAACTTAAATAATAATAATACCACCGTAAATTGACTTGTAAGCGCACTGTGATGTCTCAAAAACTTAAATAATAATAATACCACCGTAAATTGACTTGTAAGCGCACAGTATGGAGCAAACTTCCTCCCACTAATTTGGGTCAAAAACTATGTACAGAGTATAGTACATTGTAACGCCAACCCCCAAACGTGTCAACATAATTGTTTCTAGTTAATTCCGAACCTCTTCACAAAATACCGAGATATCATTCGAGTGAATAATTCGAGAATTTATAACGCGCACATATCTCACCACAAGGCGACTCAAGGCGCACTCATACATATTCTTTCGCGTTTACAACTCAAGCACACTCATATGCACTTACGCATAAATTACATGAAGATGACAAGACAACATCACAAACAGAGGCAATGACAAGACTAATGACAAGATGTTGCAATCCAGTCATACTGTTGAGTTCATTCTTTTGCCATTGCATGCAGCCTCGGGATAGTCATGCACAAAATTGAAACAGGCGGTTGGGTGCGCTTTCAAAGTAGTTTATAATAATAGAAAAATAAATGCTTACCCTCTGTTTTGTCTTTTCTTCTACAAGCCAACGCTAATAATGCAACCAGGAGAAGACCACATAGAGATCCTAGACACGCCCAGAGGATGTAGTTATCTTCGGTCTTTTTCGAGCTCCCTGAAACTGTGACATTAATATAACGGTCACCAAACAAAAGAAGTGTGTAATATTTCACAACAGTAGCTTCATACACGTTTAAGAAATTGATACTTTTCCACTTGATGACGAATACTCGACTTCGTCATGACCTTCAATTCTTCAACACTTGAGAATACTGCAAACGGCATCCCAGACGACAGTACTGTTTCCATACGCGAGTGTAGCTTCCATTGGAAAGTGGCTTGCTCATGGGGCCTGTCAATTTGAATTATGAAGGACAGAGTTGTGTACAGAGAAGACAAAGAGAGCGTAAAGAACAAACTATTCGCGAATTCAGACGCAGAAAGACGTCATCAAGAAATCGATGCTTACAAAAATACAGACTGTAACGTAATTCGTACATACCGAAATGTCATTCATAGTTGTTCGGTAACTTCCGTGAAAGACGTAGATCTCTCTATAATAGTGGCTTAAGTGGTAAGCCTTTTCAAAGCTTGAGTACGTAAAACGTGTTTGTTCTCTCCTTTGTTGAAGCTGTGAGACATACACACTGGATTAGTTGATGTCTAGACATCGACGTGATCTCGTGTGGAAGAAAAAGTCTGTCACACGAACAAGTCTGAATAGCAGGTACTATCCTGTTTTCAGCGAAGCAATAGGGTTCGATATAGTGACGTAGGCGAGTCGTTATACTTGTTCGAGTCAAAATATCGGACCATATCAGTGCACTGAATGCACAATAGCGTTTATATTGCCATTCTGGCCTAGATATGGGGTTATAAACTTGCAAAGTAGTAGCTTCGATGCGGTTGATTTATAACGTTAGCGCTTAATTTCCTTAAACACTGCTGCCCTCTCGCGGCCGAACAATAGAGCATTCATACTCAACACAACATCAAGTTTAAGCGTTTTCCTTGTGAAAATTACAACAACAACAACAAATTAACAACTAGGAAGAGCGATAGGCCAACGCTGGATGTATTTTGTGTGCTTTGCTTCACCATTTTGACCGACCAAACGTCCTTTTCAATTGAAGTATGATAGAGTTGGAAAGACCGTCTGATACTTCTCTGTATCAATTTGTCAGTCTGCTTTTCTCTCTCATCAGACCTTTATCAAGCACTAAAACAGTCCCACCTGCCCTCAACTTCAGCTACCCTACTCACCAGGGCCAGTGTATAAAAGGATCGGTGTTTTTTTTAATCATTTTTATTGTTGACTCACATGCGAAGCAAAAGTGAGTCTATGTACTCACCCGAGTCGTCCGTCCGTCCGTCCCCCCCGTCCGTCCGGACGTCCGTCCGGACGTCCGGAAAACTTTAACGTTGGATATTTCTTGGACACTATTCAGTCTATCAGTACCAAATTTGGCAAGATGGTGTATGATGACAAGGCCCCAAAAAACGTACATAGCATCTTGACCTTGCTTCAAGGTCAAGGTCGCAGGGGCCATAAATGTCTAAAAAACAGCTATTTTTCACATTTTTCACATTTTCTCTGAAGTTTTTGAGATTGAATACCTCACCTATATATGATATATAGGGCAAAGTAAGCCCCATCTTTTGATACCAGTTTGGTTTACCTTGCTTCAAGGTCAAGGTCACAGGAGCTCTTCAAAGTTGGATTGTATACATATTTTGAAGTGACCTTGACCCTGAACTATGGAAGATAACTGTTTTAAACTTAAAAATTATGTGGGGCACATGTTATGCTTTCATCATGAGACACATTTGGTCACATATGATCAAGGTCAAGGTCACTTTGACCCTTATGAAATGTGACCAAAATAAGGTAGTGAACCACTAAAAGTGACCAAGAGCCAATAAGCACCATTGTACTTCCTATGTCTTGAATTAACAGCTTTGTGTTGCATGACCTTGACCTTGGGTCAAGGTCACATGTATTTTGGTAGGAAAAATGTGTAAAGCAGTTCTTAGTGTATGATGTCATTGCTAGGTTTAGTTATTTGACCTTGACCCTGACGTTCAAGGTCATGTAAAGGTCAAGGTCAAGCATGTGAGTCGTATGGGCTTTGCCCTTCTTGTTTTCTATTTTTAAGGAGGGGGGGGGAGGGGGGGGGAAATGTACTTACTTTGTTGGCCAAGCTTGGTAATGTTCTGCAGTCCCGAACTGTTCGTAAAGGCTTTGCCGTCAACCACGACGAAGCAGCGGTAGTAGCGGCCGGAGTATTCGCCCTTCATCTCCGCTAGGGTCAGCGAGGAGGAGTAGATGGTGAAACAGCCGTGCTCCGGGACCGTGGTGTTTTTGGTGATGGTCAGGTCCGCACTCGACTCGTCCACGTTGGTCCAGTCAGCGTCGCTCGGGTCCGAGACGGTGGTGTACTGCCATACCCATGTTGGTGTCTTGCAAAACACACATACAAGAGATAGTTGAGTGGTGTACTGCCATACCCATGTTGGTTTATTGCAACACATACACACAGGAGACAGTGATGTACTGCCATACCCATGTGGGTTTATTGCAACACATACACACAAGAGACAGTGATGTACTGCCATACCCATGTTGGTTTATTGCAACACATACACACAGGAGACAGTGGTGTACTGCCATACCCATGTTGGTTTATTGCAACACATACACACAGGAGACAGTGATGTACTGCCATACCCATGTTGGTTTATTGCAACACACACAGGAGACAGTGGTGTTCTGCCATACCAATGTTGGTTTATTGCAACACATACACACAGGAGACAGTGGTGTTCTGCCATACCAATGTTGGTTTATTGCAACACATACACACAGGAGACAGTGGTGTTCTGCCATACCAATGTTGGTTTATTGCAACACATACACACAGGAGACAGTGGTGTTCTGCCATACCAATGTTGGTTTATTGCAACACATACACACAGGAGGCAGTGGTGTTCTGCCATACCAATGTTGGTTTATTGCAACACATACACACAGGAGACAGTGATGTACTGCCATACCCATGTTGGTTTATTGCAACACATACACACAGGAGACAGTGATGTACTGCCATACCCATGTTGGTTTAGTGCAACACATACACACAGGAGACAGTGATGTACTGCCATACCCATGTTGGTTTATTGCAACACATACACACAGGAGAGAGTGGTGTACTGCCATACCAATGTTGGTTTATTGCAACACATACACACTGGAGAGAGTGGTGTACTGCCATACCAATCTTGGTTTCTGGCAACACACACACATACACACAGGAGAGAGTGGTGTACTGCCATACCAATGTTGGTTTATTGCAACACATACACACAGGAGAGAGTGGTGTACTGCCATACCCATGTTGGTTTCTGGCAACACACACACACGGGAGACCAATTGCAGCAGTGCTGCTATTGTTCGCGCTCTTTAAAGTTTGTAAGTCGTTGAACAAATAAACAAAAGATAAAAAGAAGAAAAAAAAGAAGAAACTACGAATCAAAGAACCAGCGGGTTTTTCATGACTAAGAGATACTAAATTGATGCTTAAATCCGATCTGATAATGGTTTTAAGAGATCACTCATAAGCATAGCTTGTTGTGCTTGAATGGTTGAACTGATCGTATGCGGCACTGTTATTTGAAATTCATTGGAATACATTTGTTTGAACCAAATAAATATGCTTCAGGAAGCTGGACTGACTTTGTCTTTTTTAAATATAATGGGGCGGGGGGGGGGGGGGGGGCAGCCACACATTAGGGGATAGAACAACAATTAATCAAATAGTTTAGTTTTATATTTTGTAGATTCCATCACTGGTTTATAGGATTTCGTCATCGAAAAAAACGACAGTACATATCGAAATTCACCAGGGATGCTCAGCCTACACTGTTTGTGGTATCTAAAGGGAGAGGACATCATTGAAACACATGTCTGATGAAAGAGAAATAACTTGATTCTGTACGTTACCTCTGCACTGCCGTCGTCGGAGGCTATAGTGGAACAATTGAAGACCAGTCGGCTGTCCTTATCCACCGTATCGTCAGCGTTGGTCGACAGTTTGCTGAGAAAGGGTTTCACTGAAACCACACTACATAAGGTCAGACGATCGCTTCATCTTGTCGACAGTAGCACAGACATTACAATGACAATGACAATCAACAATGACATTTTTTTAAATTTTTTTACGAGGGTAATGGTATACTCACAACGTGGTTCCTTTTTTTACGACCAGCCTGTTTTATCATTTGGTTTCGGTATTAAGATATTATGTTACGACTCTTGTGTGAAAGAGTCTGGAGACTCTTCCGGAAATAAAAGCATGGCCAAAGGCAACATCGAATGTGGAGTGGAGTTCAATCTTTCAGACAACAGTTACAAACTGTTACAAACATGTCCAGTTATTATTATTATTATCATATCAACAAACGCAGACATAACAAGGGCGACAAGTATTGAAAACATTTTTATGCGGCCAAAACCTTTCGATACCTCGGAAGACGCGCACACCATGAGTTTGGCGTGGACGGCGTGGCAAGAGGAACTCGAGGCATACGCGGATAGTTGCTGTGGGCTATTCGTTTTGCAGGATGGAGAGGAAAATCACCAACAAAGGAGAGCACTCATGTTATACACAGCTGGGAAATAGATGAGGGACCTTTGTAAAACATTGAGTAGGGGGTCCGAAGAAATACGACGAGTGCGTCGCGGCTCTGAATAGACACTATTTGGTAGCACCAAATCTAGCTTTCTAGCGTCGCCGGTTCGTAAACTACAATAAACTGAAGGAGAAACCGTAGGATAGTTCGTCAAGAGATTGAGGAAAAACACCGCATTCCTGCCATGGCAAACCTGTTGGACGACCTCATCGTTCACGCTCCAACCCTGGAGGAACATGACAGACGTCTGCGACTCACTCTTCAACGCTTGCTTGAAGCTGGCCTGACGCTGAATACAGACAAATGCAAGTTCAGAAAGGCGGAGATTGAGTTTCTAGGACACTAACTGTCATCGAAAGGTGTAGCCAACACAATAGTGAATGCTCGTGAGCCAAAAACTGTCAGTGAAGTTATAAGTTTTCTGGGACTTGCAAACTACTGTTCTAGATTCATCCCAAACTTCGCGACGTTGGCTGAGCCACGGAGACGACTGATAAAGAAGAATCAGCCGTTCCTGTTACGTGTGGAACCGAAGTCGTCGTTTCCAGCACTGAAAAAAGCACTCGCCAGTGCAGAGACGCTCAGGTTTTACGATCCAAAAGCGAAAACCCAGATTATTACTGACGCTTCAACAGTGGGTATTGCAGGTATCCTGGTCCAGGTGCAGAATGGCCTGCAACGTGTAATTTTTTTTCTTTCTCTTTCTAACCATCACTGAGCTCCCCGAGCCTCCACACACAGCGCAAGCACACTTCGATTCGAACGCTCACCGAACGGGAACATCCCGGCTGCTTTCTGTCGAGATTGAGACATTCTCAAAGAATGTATTCTCGTGGACTATCCGAACGGACTATCAGGCGCCTCGTTTGATGCTAGACCTAACTTTTAAAATCTAAATAATAAATTGACAGCTTGTTACACAAACATTCTTAAATCATAAAAGAATTCTTTTTTCATCAAAACAAGATCAGTGTACTGCAACGTGTAATCTTGTACGCCAGCCGCAGCCTTACAGGGGTGGAGAGACGTTACTCCCAAACAGGAAATAAGGCGCTAGCCATTGTATGGACCTGTGAACGTTTCCATCCATACTTCTACTGGCTGACAGATCACTAACCTCCGCAGACCATCTACTGACCACAATCCAAACCCTGCGCATTTGAAGGTGACTCCAAAATGGCCCCAGGCAAACGGTGAGGTTGAACGACAGAGCCTGTCCCTGGAGAAAAGGATGAAGATCGCCCAGGCGGAAGGGAGAGACTGGAAAGAAGAAATCATAAAGTATGTCGCTGCGTACCGAGCAAAAGCTCATCCCACAACAGGACGCCCGGCTGAACTTATTTTTGGATGTAAAGTTCGAACCAAACTGACGGCAGACGTGATGGACCAAGCTGTGCATGACCGTGATGCTGAGAAGAAAGGACTGACCAAGCTGAACACTATAATGACTAGCATGCTGTTGTCTCCCTTTGACCAGTTCATTGTATCTACGGTACCTATGTACTATCGGGGTTCAATGTTTGGATCAGTCATGCGCACTGATACTTCCGTACAGAGAGCCTGCCATGTGGTCACCGAATAAACCGTTGCACCTCACCCTTCTTGTGTTCGTTGGTTTTGTCCGCATAACAACCCCAAGACATTACATTTGGCGAGTGAGTCATTCTTCATAAACGTGAGTCATTCTTCTAAGAACTATGCAGCAGCCGAGAGCTATATCGATAACCGTTACACCAGTGCAACCGTTTGACCCACATGGGGAATCCGCCGCCGTGCACCAGCGCTGGGAGCGTTGGCTGCGAAGTTTTGAACTGTTTGCCGCTGCATCAGGGTGCAGTAATGACACGCAAAAGCGTCAACTTCTTCTACATTGTTCAGGCCCAGAAACTCAAGACATATTCTTTACGTTTGACCCTGAGCCAGCAGACTATGCAGCAATGAAGACTGCACTTACTGACTATTTCAAACCTGCTAGAAACGTGCCGTACCAGCGCCATCTGTTTCGCCAAGCAAAACAACAAGAAAGCGAAACTGTCACACAGTATGTCACTAGACTTCGCCAATTAGCAAGAGACTGCGACTTTGGTAATGGGACAGATGATTTCATCCAAAATCAGGTGATCGACAAGTGTTCATCAACTCCGCTGAGAACAAAGCTACTCGCTGAAAAAAACTTAACTCTGGCAAGATGTATTGAACTAGCTTCTGCAAAAGAGCTGTCTGAACAGCAAGCATCAGCAATTGCTGTTGACGAGAAAGTTTTTGCTGCTAAGCACTCATACAATCGACAGAAACAGCGACACCGTCCAGCACATCATGATTCATCTCCATCTTACAGTCAACATCGCAGTCAGAATCCAGCAGTCCAGTGTGATCGGTGTGGTTCAAAGACACATTCAGGTTCCGAATGCAGGTGTTCGCGTCAAATAACCTGCGACAAGTGTCGTAAACTTGGACATTTTGCTTCGATGTGTAAATCGAAACCAGTGAACAAACCTCCGCAGAATCGCCGTACCCGCAGACTTGTCCACTTTCTCAATGATGGTGACCAGACTAAAGACAACGTCGGCACGACATCAGAAGAGGAAGACGAGGACTATGTTTTCACGATCGCACCAGCAGATGGTACAGTAAAACTTCTCATCGAAGAAGAACCAGTCGAGATGATCGTTGACTCTGGAGCCTCCTGCAACATCATCAACTCTGCCGTAGCAGCCAAGCTGAAACGCCGAGGCCTTGAATTCGAGTCCTGCCACAGAACCATTCATCCGTATGGTTCACCGCCTATCTTCGCACTCAGGTGCACCACCGCTGATGTTCAGATTGCTGGTCGTACACCAGTTACTGCTGAGTTCCTGGTCATTCCTGGATCTTCACCTCCTCTACTTGGAAGATCGACGTCTGAAGCGCTAGGCGTTCTTCACATTGGCGTAAACCACGTTCGTCAAGATCAAGACCCTCTCAGTCAGTACTCAGGTATCTGTGACGGCATAGGGAAACTGAAACACTTTGAAGTAGCCCTCCATATCGACAAGACGGTGCCACCAGTAGCCAGAAAGCACAGCCGAATTCAGTTTCATTTGCGAGACAAAGTTGCAGCAGAACTCAAGAAACTCGAAACAGAAGATGTGATCGAGAAAGTTTCAGGACCTACAGAGTGGATGTCAAGAATAGTAGCCGCTCCGAAACCCAAAAATCCGAATGACATCAGAATTTGTGTCGACATGAGGGAAGCCAACAAAGCAATTCTCAGAACACGTCATGTTACACCCACTCTTGAAGAACTCGTCTCTGACATGAACAACGCCACTGTCTTTAGCAAACTTGACCTGAGATCAGGGTACCATCCACTCGTTCTCAGACCAGAGTGCCGCTACATCACTACCTTTTCAACTCATTGCGGACTGTATCGCTACAAACGTTTGAGTTTTGGTGTGAACTCTGCCGCAGAAGTTTTTCAGCACACCATACAAACTGTCATCGAAGGCATCACAGGTGCTCGCTAGCTATCATTCTGGCTAGCTGAGAACATAATCTGTGCAAAATACGGATAGAAGTGAAATCATGCTGCGCTTACCTTCCACTTTTAGATCCTTCTGCACCGTATCTGTTTTGGATGTAGTCTCCAGGCTGGTTTGTGCAGTGCAGAGGTACGTGCCTTCGTTTAAGCAGTTTGCCTGTCAATATTGAAACGCAAGAACTTGATTTGCCATTAGAACGTGTTAAACCTCAAGCAACTTACACAATAAACAGCTGTATGCCAAAAATATTTGCTTTAAATCATTTTGCAATCGAAAAAGCGGCAGAAGCAGATGTTGCTACTGCTGCTGTTGATGGTGATGGTGATGATAATTACGATGATAAGAAGAAGAATGAGGAGGAGGAGGAGACTGATGAGTCGGAGGGGGGGGTCCTGGCCTAGATAGGCCTTATCAGCCACCTCTTGGCCCACCGAACTGCACATCCACGCGTAGCATGAGCCTGCAGTCATCTTGGTCAACGCAGGATGAACAACAATAACCTCGGCACATAATGCCCTCTCAATGTTCCGGCACTTTTAGATCTTTGGCATTTAAGCAAAGACAGATAATTAAAACTCTGAAAGAAATATTACAACTGGAATAAAAACAAATGTGTTGATCAAATTATGTACTAGACATGAACACAACAATCGGTATTTATGTCGTTAAGTTATTGACTAAAGCTGAACATAACCAAACTGTTGCGGTTGAGGAATTTTCGTTTGCGTGAATATGTCTATCGACACCAAGACCTACCCTAAGGATTGTATAGGTGATAAGTCGCTTGAGTATCCCTCCACTGACACTGGTGTGTTTGACCTTGGCAATGTCCTTGACCTGCTGGTCATCGTCGGACAGCGCCAGTTGAACCGGACTGTCTGAAGAGTTGTCCCTCTTGGGGCGAAAGGTGAGAATGAGTGCGGACAGTGCGTTCTGACTGGGAGCCCCCCCACACATCACCTGGAGTGTCACACTGGCCGCGCTGCTCAGGGTCACTGTCTCTGGGTCCAAGGCCAGGCTGGCTTTAGACACTGCCACACGAGTAGGTTGTTAAATTACACCTAGACACTGCCACACGAGTAGGTTGTTAAATTACACCTTGACACTGCCACACGAGTATGTTGTTAAATTACACCTAGACACTGTCACACGAGTAGGTTGTTAAATTACACCTAGACACTGCCACACGAGTAGGTTGTTATATTACACCCATACACTGCCACACGAGTAGGTTGTTATATTACACCTAGACACTGCCACACGAGTAGGTTGTTAAATTACCCCTAGACACTGCCACACGAGTAGGTTGTTATATTACACCTAGACACTGCCAAACGAGAAGGTTGTTATATTACACCAAGACACTGCCACATGAGTAGGTTGTTATATTACACCAAGACACTGCCACATGAGCAGGTTGTTATATTACACCTAGACACTGCCACACGAGTAGGTTGTTATATTACACCTAGACACTGCCACACGAGTAGGTTGTTATATTACACCTAGACACTGCCACACGAGTAGGTTGTTATATTACACCTAGACACTGCCACACGAGTAGGTTGTTATATTACACCTAGACACTGCCACACGAGAAGGTTGTTATATTACACCTAGACACTGCCACACGAGTAGGTTTTTAAATTACACCAAGACACTGCCACACGAGTAGGTTGTTATATTACACCTAGACACTGCCACACGAGTAGGTTGTTATATTACACCTAGACACTGCCACACGAGAAGGTTGTTAAATTACACCTAGACACTGCCACAAGAGAAGGTTGTTAGATTACACCTAGACACTGCCACACGAGAAGGTTGTTAAATTACACCTAGACACTGCCACACGAGAAGGTTGTTATATTACATCTAGACACTGCCACACGAGTAGGTTGTTATATTACACCTATACACTGCCACACGAGTAGGTTGTTATATTACACCCATACACTGCCACACGAGTAGGTTGTTATATTACACCAAGACACTGCCACACGAGTTTGTTGTTATATTACACCCATACACTGCCACACGAGTAGGTTGTTATATTACACCTAGACACTGCCACACGAGTAGGTTGTTATATTACACCTAGACACTGCCACTCGAGTAGGTTGTTATATTACACCTAGACACTGCCACACGAGTAGGTTGTTATATTACACCTAGACACTGCCACACGAGTAGGTTGTTATATTACACCTAGACACTACCACACGAGTAGGTTGTTACATTACACCTAGACGCTGCCACACGAGTAGGTTGTTATATTACATCTAGACACTGCCACACGAGTAGGTTGTTATATTACACCTAGACACTGCCACACGAGAAGGTTGTTAAATTACACCCATACACTGCCACACGAGTAGGTTGTTATATTACACCCATACACTGCCAAACGAGAAGGTTGTTATATTACACCTGGACACTGCCACACGAGTAGGTTGTTATATTACACCAAGACACTGCCACATGAGTAGGTTGTTATATTACACCTAGACACTGCCACACGAGTAGGTTTTTATATTACACCTAGACACTGCCACACGAGAAGGTTGTTATATTACATCTAGACACTGCCTCACGAGTAGGTTGTTATATTACACCTAGACACTGCCACACGAGTAGGTTGTTATATTACACCTAGACACTGCCACACGAGTAGGTTTTTATATTACACCTAGACACTGCCACACGAGAAGGTTGTTATATTACATCTAGACACTGCCTCACGAGTAGGTTGTTATATTACACCTAGACACTGCCACACGAGTAGGTTGTTATATTACACCTAGACACTGCCACACGAGTAGGTTGTTATATTACAACTAGACACTGCCACACGAGTAGGTTGTTATATTACACCAAGACACTGCCACACGAGAAGGTTGTTAAATTACACCCATACACTGCCACACGAGTAGGTTGTTATATTACACCCATACACTGCCACACGAGTAGGTTGTTATATTACACCCATACACTGCCACACGAGTAGGTTGTTATACTACACCTAGACACTGCCACACGAGTAGGTTGTTATATTACACCCATGCACTGCCACACGAGTAGGTTGTTATATTACACCTAGACACTGCCACACGAGTAGGTTGTTATATTACACCCATACACTGCCACACGAGTAGGTTGTTATATTACACCTAGACACTGCCACACGAGTAGGTTGTTATATTACACCTAGACACTGCCACACGAGTAGGTTGTTATATTACACCTAGACACTGCCACACGAGAAGGTTGTTATATTACACCTGGACACTGCCACACGAGTAGGTTGTTATATTACACCTAGACACTGCCACACGAGAAGGTTGTTAAATTACACCAAGACACTGCCACACGAGTAGGTTGTTATATTACACCCATACACTGCCACACGAGTAGGTTGTTATATTACTCCTATACACTGCCACACGAGAAGGTTGTTATATTACACCAAGACACTGCCACACGAGTTGGTTGTTATATTACACCTAGACACTGCCACACGAGTAGGTTGTTATATAGCATGACTTTCCCTCTTTCTCTCTGTTATTCTAGTGAGAAAATATCCAGCGATATTTCTCCTTTGGCCTAAGGTTCGGCCTTGACCTAGGCAAAATAACTTGCGCAGCCGCAGTGACAAGTAAATGGAAACCTTGAAGGAAATTTACAGCTGCAGCACGTGGGTAGCACTCGCACAACGTTATCACTTAACGTTTATTTCGTGCGTAGTGTTCTTCTTCTTCTTCAGCGTTCCAGCGTAGTGTTAAAATTGCGCCTTGCCAAGACTGACACAAAATATAGTTCTACAACTTCTCCTTACCTTGTTCATGCCATATATATACGTGACAGCTCCGAATCATCATTGATATTACGTGGTATTTTGTCTCGACGGGGTGAATGAATATAATGAAGTCATTCTCGGCAGAGCCTCGAGTGACGTCATCATATTCATTGACCCAGTCTCGACAAAATACCACGCGATATCATGGATGGACGGAGCTGTAACTTATACATATTACACATAGACACTGCCACACGAGTAGGCTGTTTTTCTTGAGTGCAATGTTTGTGGTGAATGTTTTGTTCATGGTGTCTAAACAAAACTTCCGTGTGATCTGTTCCCCACACAGATGAATACCAAATCAAAGACTGATTTTGATATCCAAGTTGACATATACGTAACACACTTTTCAAACGTGAATCAGAGCTTCAAAGCTGTACATAATGTGGCGGGAGAGCCCTATTTGTAAAAAGTTTAATGTTATAGGATTAGATATTGAAGGTTCAGGACAGTCATTGCGCACATAGTCAATCTGTCACGCTATCGCTGGCCTCAGCTTTCATAAGAAGCGTGAGAATAGTTGGTATCGAAACCAAAAGTAGACGATGCAAGGGAGATAATTCCCTTCTTAGTTCCATGTTGGCGGCCATTTGTGTGGCGCTGATATGCTTTATCGGCATACAGGTTAATAAACATTGGTAAAACTTGACAAATGTCAAGTTAACCGACGTTTATTTGATGGACGTAATTTAGCAACCACAAGATGTTATTTTGGTTAATAACCGTAGCAGGAGTATGATGATTGTTCGTCGTGTTGGAAACAACTATCGCCGGACGAAATCATCGTTGGATCAAAAAGGATAGGAATCGTAAAAGAGAGGAGAGACAAGGTTTCTTTGATGAAGATAGTGTTGTAGGTTGCTTAAATATTACGAACAGTTATTAAAAGAGCGCTTGTTGTGATCAGCAAGTGTGAAGATAAAAGAAAAAGGACGGACTACATTGTCCGCGTAATGTTTTGAAAGTAGTGCGGTTAATGTTCTTTTTCGGTCAGCCAATCTGCCTCTGGTTCTGTGTGTTTGTTTACGTTGCCATGCAGATGGTATAAAAGACAGTGTAAAATGAAGTTACTACACGCATTAGGACGGGCTTTAGAACAGGATAGAATGGGTTAGAAGAAGGACATAGACAGAGGGCGCTTGGTTAGGGATTAGAATAGGGAGAGAGTAAAGGCAAGTTAGACTAGATCAAGATTTAGAATAGGGACAAGAAAAAAAGGAGACTCCGCATTCTTTCAACGGGGTAGCATAAGGAAATCACAGAGTAAAAGTAAAAGAACTTAGAGATTCTTACTACCTTTTCGTAAAGTCAGGATAGCATAGGCATAGTCAGCTTCAAAGGATAACCGCGCATGTTACTGGATTGTTTACTTCAAACACCAGTAAAGGTTCAAAAAGAGACATAGGAGAGAATTTCGTAGATAGCCAGAAGTAAACAACCGGACTGTTAGAACGTCGGCGTGCGTTTGATTGAACGGTCCTAAACTAGATAGATAGGTGGGGAAATTAAACACTGGGTGACCTGCGCAACTCTGGGGAAGCTCCTGTGTTTTTGGTGTCCCACCCGCCTTGCGCATGGTACTTTATAAAAGGGGGAAACTGGAATTAGGTTAGGGACAAAACACTTTGGTGACGAATATGGAGAGTCATTCATGACTCTGACGCTTTCTCACTAAAGTTAATATAGCAAATTCTGAGGTCTTAGACCATCCTTAAAACTTAGCCCAAAGAGGGAAGAACTGTTTCTCCCATTTAGAATTCCATTAAAGTAAACAGGGTAAAGAGAAATTCCTAGTTAGTCAGTCAGGGAACAAAAGATCCTGTATGGGATAAAAAGTAGCTAGCTCGACATGCGGAGTCTCGCCTTACGATAGGATTAGCCGGGGAAGGGAGACTAGGTGGCTTCATTGTTTTCTCAAGATAAGTTGCGCATTTTTGATGTTTGCCATGTAAAGGCTACCCGGGATTTTGTACCGATTTTGTATGTGAATTTATAATATTGCGTAAATTACGCTTGTTGTATTGATACATTTGTACACTTTTCTAACTAATAAATAAGTCTAATAAACTATTTTATAGAAAAGTGATCCCATGAAATTGACTCGGTTATTCGTATGAATGGTTTTCATTGTCACGTAAGTCGTCATTTCTTCTTGCATTCGTAGCCTTTTAGGAAGATAAGCTAACCCGGCAATTTTAGGTGAGAGAGGAAATATTAGGCGACAGACAGATTAGAGGTGCATGAACTAGGGGAACGAACACAACGCGAGGCAAAACTAGATACGGAAAAGAGTAAATAATAAGTGCACGCACTAGACAATAAATCTGCAGAGCTAAACAAAAGACGTACATTTTGTTTCTTATCTACAACTCTCACGGTTTTCCGCCGGGTAAACAAACACACAATCTACACAATAGGAAAACTGCTACAATAGTCTAAAATATAAGGTACGTTGATAATCGACGTGTTCCTAATAACAGCCAAATCTACAGCAAAAGCAATCACTGTCATGCCTGTCGTTAAAACTCAGTCAAACCAAAGTGTAGCTTGGAATTAAACTAGCAGGTCAGTTTGGAATCAATGCTAACAGTAAACATATTCGTCAAATCAGTAAAAAAAAAAAAAAGAAAAGGGAATTCAAATACAGTCAAGGGAGTCACCACACATGCAAACTAGAATGAGAGAGATGAGAGCAAAGCGAAGTGAGGTCAGAGCACCAAGTACGTCTTCACAGGACGGACTCCATTCGTTCAGTGACGTATTACCGCTCTCACGTGACCCATTCCTCTCGGAATTGTGGGAGATAAAACTGAGTCCAACCTGGGCTAAGCTTGGAGTCAATGTTGACGGTAAACTTGGCATCCTTAGTGTCGTTGTTGTAGGCTGTGCCGTCGTGCAGCAGGTAGCAGCGGTAGGTCCTGTCTTTGTCCTGTGGGGTCAGAATCAGCTTCAACCTCCGTGTCTCAGTCATATTGTCACAACTGCCCGGGGTTGCTGTTGCAACCTTCTCGACATCAGGACTGGACACTGCCGTCCATTCGCTGGAGCCAGAATCCTTTAGTTCCCATTGGATATCAATCTAGGCAGAAAAGGAAGACTTATTTACGTCTGATGACAACTAGCAGACATATTAATACATTAGACAAATATGTTGTGTGACAATGATGCAAAGCAGGGAGAGAGAGACAGGGGACGAGAGACAGGCAGAAGAACAAATATAGAGACTGAACTGTGGCGAAGAGCGAGAAGGTGAGAAAGCCATGGGAGAGGGAGGACAAAGGGAGAGTAGAGGGGGAAGGTGGGGGGGGGGGGTTGAGACTGAAAGAGAGAGAGAGAGAACTCAGAACTCAGAGCTCAGAACTTTATTACCAAATGATGAAGGTTTTAGGCTTAGCCTAATCTTCCAACATGTCTCGTGTACAGAGAATAAGTTTAAACGTAAGCAAATGACTGAGAGAAATGTATGTGCGTGTGCATGAGTTTGTGTATATGTTTGTGTGTGAATGAGTGTGTGTGTGCGTGTGTGACTTGGGGTGTGTGTATGTTTGTTAGTGTGTGTGTGAGAGAGAGAGAGAGAGAGAGAGAGAGAGAGAGAGAGAGAGAGAGAGAGAGACACACAATTGAATTGAACTTTATTTTACAAGGATTTAGATTTAAGGCTACGCCTTTTTTTACAATCTGTCCTTGGGACGCATAGACACAAGAGAGAGAGAGAGAGAGAGAGAGAGAGAGAGAGAGAGAGAGAGAGAGAGAGAGAGAGAGAGAGAGAGAGAGAGAGAGAGAGAGAATCTTACAGATGAGACAGATAATATAATAATAATAATAATAATAATAATAATAATAATAATAATAATAATAATAATAAAAATAAAACATTCTTTTATAGCGTTGTTCACCGCCGAATGGCAGTCTCATGGCGCTTTACATTAGACATTAACATTTAACATTTTACATAACAAGTTTTCTCGTAAGAAATAACATACAAGCATTAAAAACAATTCATAGACAACGACCACTTATAGTAATAATCTGGACAAATTGTTTTTAAAAAGATGAAAAAAGCACACAAAAAACACGTAAGATAAGTAATAGACACATAGTTACACATAAAAAGTCTGACAATAAAACAGAACTCACATATAAGCGTACAGATCTAAAACAGAACGAAGATGTAACATAGACTGTAGGGGAACAAATTAAACTACTAACAACTAGTCAACAAGCAAACTAATTATCATTCAGCACATTCACTCACAAGTCACATTACACCACAGATTCAATGTCCTAATTACTTTGTTTATTTTAGTAAAAGGCAGATTTGTACAGGTGAGTCTTCAGTTTAATCTTAAATGATGGTAGTGAAGGAGACTGGCGGACCGCTAGGGGAAGTGAGACCGATTATAACGTATCCAAAATATAGTTTCCCCTGAGCTACATTATAACTCGATTCCGACTGTAGAAGAAAACAGACGGACAGACAGTTACCTGCGTAGTTGCTGTGACGGTTCCAACAATGCCAGAGCACGTCAGATAAAGCACGTGTCCCACTCTGAGGTCTGACACGAGACCCTCTGGTGTCAGTGTGAACTTTCCGTTAGTCACTGAAAACCGCACACAGTTCTGGTTAAGTTGTAACGAGACCCTCTGGTGTCAGTGTGAACTTTCCGTTAGTCACTGAAAACCGCACACAGTTCTAGTTAAGTTGTAACGAGACCCTCTGGTGTCAGTGTGAACTTTCCGTTAGTCACTGAAAACCGCACACAGTTCTAGTTAAGATGTAACGAGACCCTCTGGTGTCAGTGTGAACTTTCCGTTAGTCACTGAAAACCGCACACAGTTCTATAGTATAGTTAAGATGTAACGAGACCCTCTGGTGTCAGTGTGAACTTTCCGTTAGTCACTGAAAACCGCACACAGTTCTGGTTAAGATGTAAGAACAGTTGCTTCCATGTTTGGCAGGCTCTGTTTTCCCTGTTTACAGCAGGCCGTCTGTCCCTTCGTGTGCCTGTCCATGTGTCTGTCTGTCTGTCTGTCTGTCTGTCCCTGTCTCTCTGTCTGTCTCTCTGTCTGTCTCTGTCTCTCTCTCTCTCTCTCTCTCTCTCTCTCTCTCTCTCTCTCTCTCTCTCTCTCTGTTTTGCTGAGCTAATGTATTGTTGGGTTACTTTCCGTTTATCTTCATTGCTTTACACCCAATTTTGAACACTATGATCTACAATGCTTCTACATAATGCGCTTCATGTACATAAACTTATATGTTCTACCATTAATGTTTTTATGTAACCTTTTTTTGTTGTTTGTTTGTTTGTTTGTTTGTTTGTTGTTGTTGTTGTTGTTGTTGTTGTCATAGTTATAGTAAAATAGTTTAGTCCCTCTTTAGGGCGAGGGCCAGATGCAAAAAAGCATATCTATGCTTATTCTTGTCACCCTCGAAAAATAAAGATTTGTCATTGTCATTGTCATTGTCATTGTCTCTTTCTATCCCCCTATCTCTCTCTTTCTATCCCCCTATCTCTCTCTCTCTCTTTCTATCCCCCTATCTCTCTCGCCCACTCTCTCCCTCTCTAACTTGCTCTCTCTCTCTCTCTCTCTCTCTCTCTCTCTCTCTCTCTCTCTCTCTCTCTCTCTCTCTCTCGTTGAGAATAACCGTGATATCTCGCAGATCTGGCGTGCACTAAATTCACTCATCAGAGGTTCCACCTCTAACTCCACCCAGATCCCCCGTCACTTAACGCCAGACATCTTTAACTCTCACTTTTCGTCTGTAGCTACCTCTCTTAGCAACCCTGACAATGCCTCTCCCAACAACTCTGACAATCTATCCCTCTACTGCAAACAAAAGACGGCGAATAAAGCACCCTTTCAAATCCCACCCATTGCAGTGCACGAATTAGGACGACTGATTTCACAACTTCAGAACAAAAAATCTTCAGGACCTGATGAAATCAGCAACCACTTATTAAAACTCTCCCTTCCTTACACAGTTGACTCTCTCACATATATCTTTAATCTCTGCATACAGCGCAACACCTTTCCGCAAGCACTAAAGAAAGCTAAAGTTATTCCTCTCCCCAAATCCAAAAACACTTCTGATATTAGCAACTACCGCCCTATTTCCTTACTCTCAGTACTATCAAAGCTTCTTGAAAGACATATTCACATTAATCTCACAAAATACATGGACCGTTTGGCCCTTTTCCACCCCTTGCAGTCTGGTTTCCGCAGTAACCACTCATGTTCTACTGCGCTCTCGCTTTTGACAGACAAATGTCTGTCAGCCATAAATTCCTCCCAGCTCTCTGGGGTCGTATACTTAGATTTTTCTAAGGCCTTTGACCTCGTTGATCATAAAATTCTCCTCAACAAATTATCACTATATCTCAATGGATCTGACTCTCTGTCTTTCTTTCAGTCTTTCCTTGAAAACCGATCGCAACAAGTCTATGTACATGGTGCGTACTCAAGAGAGGAGTCCGTGTTATATGGAGTACCCCAGGGCTCTGTCTTAGGTCCTATTCTTTTCTGTATTTACGTTAATGACCTTCCACTTCACTTCTCTGACAACTCAGTAGAATGCCACATGCTCGCTGATGACACAACACTACGGACACAAAATAGACGTCTTGAAAATATTCAACAATCTCTTCAGCACACCCTTAGAGACATCTCACAATGGTGCTCTGAAAACAACATGGTCCTAAACCCTCTGAAATCTAAATCAATGGTAATTACAACGCGCCAGAAGCATCAGTTGTCCCCCCTCTCACTAGATCTCACCATCAACGGAAACTCAATAGAAAAGGTTAGCGAACACAAACTGCTAGGCGTGATTATCGATGATAAGCTTAGGTGGCATTCCCACATTGAACATCTGTGTAAACGCGTTTCAAGAAATTTATTCCTACTTTCAAAACTTCAGTCAGTCATAACTTTAGACGCCCGAAAAATGTTCTACAACGCCCACATCAAACCTCACATTGATTATGCCTCTGTCATCTGGGATGGCTGTAGTGATGCATTATTCAAAACTATAAATTCTCGTCATCGTAGGTCAGCTAAACTCATTCTGCCTGACCCATCACTAACTACTGACGCAAAACTGACAGCCCTCAATATACCTCAACTTAAACAACAGCTTTTATTTAATAAATCAGTTTTCATGCACAAGATCCTACATGACCAAGCACCCGAATATCTAACTCACTTGTTTCAATCAACACCTTCTCGGTATTCCACTTTCAAGCATAATCTGGCCTGCCCGAAGCCACGCATTGACATATTTAAAACTAGTCTTTCATACTCGGGAGCTTATGTCTGGAACTCCCTACCTACATGCTTAAAATCGACCAGTAACCTTAAAACATTCAAAACACATCTGCAAAAATACATTCAAACATCACTTTAATGTAATGTGCCTGGTTGCTCAAACGTATGTGTGCCTTTTATCCTTCTGAAAATGTGCATGTATGTGTCTTGCGTCAACTTGGTGTGATAAGAATACATTCTCGTGTATTACTCCTTCTAGTATCTAAGATAGTATTACTGCATTTTATATTGGCATGGTGATTCCTTCATAATCTAAGATGGTATATATTAGGTCATGAACGTTGTTTTTTTTATTTGTTTTTTTAAACTTTGCTACCTGATCCTTTATTTGGTTAGTGTGTCGTGTTATGTTGGCTTGCCTTATAAGTTAGTTGATCTTCTGTGTGTGTGTGCGTGTGCGTGTGCGTGTATATATATATGTGTGTGTGTGTGTTCTGATAATGTATGGTTGTATATCTGTATATCACATGTCGATAAAAAATGATCTTATTCTTATATTACTATTATTGCGTGTGTCTGCGTTTCATCATAAAAAGTTTGTTCCTATGTATTCCCATTTCGATTATAACCATTTTGCTTAGATCAGGACTAGCTGTAAGAAAGGTCCTACGGACCTAATGCTATCTTTCCTGTAATAAAGTTCAAGTTCAAGTTCAAGTTCAAGTTCTCTCCCTCTCTCTGTTTAATGTTGTGTTTCGATTTGGTGTTTATCCCAAGGAGTGGGCAGAAGCAGTTGTAATACCAATTTATAAGAAAGAGGATGCGCATTTGGTTGATAATTACAGAGGAATTTGTCTATTGAGTATTATTGGAAAATGTTGTAGGATTAAACGCACTCAACAGAAAAGATTGCAGCAAATCAAGCAGGGTTTCCGGAAATAGCACTGTACTCAACCGCTGATCTTTTTTTTTTATTTTTTTTTATTTTTTACTTTGTATGCAATTGTTCAAACAAGTCTGAGCAGAAAAGGTCAAATGTTATAAGTGCCAATTGCTGATTTTCGCAAAGCATTTGATTCTGTCAACCATGTTAAGTTGTTGGAAGTCATTTCACAAGAAGGCATTACAGTTGCATTTTACGGCGCCCTGAAAAATATGTATGCTGGTTTTGTGTGTCATGCGTGCGAGTAAATAACGAATATTCTGATGTTTTCGATTGTTCAAAGGGTGTTAGACAAGTATATGTGCTGAGTCCTTCACTATTTTTACTTTTTATTAATCAAACTGCTATACATAAGACCTCTGTGGGAAAACACGCTTTACAGCTGTTGCCAGGTTTGATGAAATTATTTCTTCTTCTTTTTGCTTATGATATTGTTCCGTGTTCCTCAGCTCCTATTGGGTTACATCAGTTGAACTGTTTAAGGGTCCTCGTCTACATTTATTGCTTTCTTTCTCAATATCTCCACGGTTAGATTTCGCTGAAAAAGTGATGTCAAATGATGAATGAACGATGGGGAAAAAAAACTATCGACAAAAGAATATGTGTACAAAATATTTGTATTTTTGGGGAGTGACAGGTATTACTTCCAATGTCTATGTCTGTCATGTGTTAGATCATGTCCTTTGCCTAAAATGATCGACCAATCAAACCCGTCCCCGAGCCTGGGGGCCCCGTAGATGGTTTACAATGCCTTCCAAATAAGGATATCCTACTACGCTGAAATACTACAATGAATGTTCAAACGGCTACTCTGGCTTCGTTCTTCCTGATCGAAGGTGTGTTTTTTTGTTTTTTTTTAATACATGTATAGGCTTTACATTACATTACATCACATAAACAAGGAGACAGTTACAACTAACAGGGGGTGGGGGTGGGGGGGTGATTATGGCTTGGTGGTCGCAGTATCAAAAATATGTAAAGAAAACAGTTTTAGTGAATAGACTCAGCATGTGAACGGTCAAATGTCAATTTCTGCGAGAACAAAAATGTAGACGAGGACCTTTAGGATACTGTTGCTTAAATTTAAAAATGGAAGTTAAAATTTTGAAGAAAAAAGTTATGGTGTTTAAGGAAGGAGGATATTTGATAGAAATCAAACAAACTTGAATTATGATGGTCACAATTTAGAAACTGTAAACGAATATTGTTACCTTGGTTTTTACATTTTCAACCATGTTAAAGTCTTCAATGTGGAAACCATCAGTTTACAGTAAAAGCGAATTTTTTTTAACATTTTATGTTGTTAAAGTCTTCCTTATGTTAAAAGAGATTACAAGAGAGAAATATGTTTGAATTTTTGATTCCAAAGTCAAGTCTGTATTGTTGTAATCATCTGACGTATGGGGTTCAACAAGATTGGATAGTATTGAACAAGTTCACATGTTTTTATGGGAGTTCTAACTCAAACATTTATATAAAAAAATGATATATGGTGAATTGGGAAGATATTCTTTCTATATTAAAGGCACAGTACGCCTCCCGTAAACCATCACAGATACTGTCAGGCTTTTACACGCAATACAAAAACCCTTCCATTTGAACGCTCACCAAACGGGAACATCCTAGGTGCCCTACGTAAAGAGCGATACATTTTTAAAGAATTTATTTTGCGGATTGTCTCAGAGACAATCGGACCGTGGTGCGTTTTGGCGCTAGACCCAACTTCTAAAATCTAAATAATAAATTGACAGCTTGTTACACAAACATTCTTAAATCATAAAAGAATTATTTTTTCATCAAGACAAGATCAGTACAATTCGAAGTTTTGAAAGTTTGAAAAAAGAAAAGCCCGGAAGCAGGGTGACGCAAGGTCGTGGTTCTTGCAGCAGACGACGGTTTATGCCAATCGCCAGTTCCTCTGAACAGTCAAAAGCCATCGCTAGAGTTCTTGTGAACCACAGCCGATTGTTTCGTGCATAGTCAGAGGTACATAATAACGTGCTATTGCAGATAAGCTCACACCGAGTCGCATTCAAATTACTAACTGACGACTACATTGTGAAAAAGGGAAACTGGATCACACGGGTTCACGATAGGTCAGGGGTAAGATAAACCACGCAAAAATAAATTCTTTGAAAATTGCTCGCTCTTTACGGAGGGCACCTAGGATGTTCTCAAGCGGTGAGTGTTTAAATGAAAGGGTGTTTGTACTGTGTGTAAAAACCTGACAGTATCTGTGATGTTTTACGGGAGGCTTACTGTGCCTTTAATTCCTATGTACGATGTTTGCGATAATGGTTCCGTTCGACGATTGACATAGATGAATAACGACTTTGGAAACAGGCATTCAATATGCTTGCTTTTTTTTTTCCAGTGAAGTGAAATTTTATTTCTACAAACAACCACAAAAAACAAAAAAACAAAAAAAATACAAGAACAATATCGAACTGTGAAGATATCTTAAACCTCTTTCTGAGGTTAGTTTGCGGATTGGAGGGTTGCCTGGTTGGCTTGTTGTGTTCTGGTTGGTTAGCTTCTACTCTGTTCGTTAGCCCCTTTGCGCATGTCTGTATACTTATGTGTGTGGTGGGAGGGGGGAGGGGGGCCGGGGGGGGGTTGAAACCAGGCAACGTAATACATACAAAAACAGTCCTTCTCCAATTTCCTCTACGTTGAAAATAATCAGTCGATGAGAAATATGACTGTTCTTTGTGCTTATTCCAGTAAATAACGTGACAAAGACAATCTTTCATCTTTTGTTCCTAATGAAAAGCGTAGCAGCGTTTGTATGAAGCAACGCAAATGGCGACGGGAAGGCAAAAGCGTGGTGTCTTTTCACTGAGAGAAAATGTCAACGTTGTCGGCCCCAAAGGTCAATCATACTTCAAAAAGGTTAGCGGGTGAGCGAGTGGGTTATTCGACGTAGATATCAGTTATTTTGTTACCTGGTCAGCCTGTTGTTTGGTTGGTTGATGGATTTGTTGGTGAATAATATCAGAATAATATTAGAATATTAAAATAAAAACCATCATAGAATGGAACAGCCTCACCGACGACACTGTCAGCCTGCCTTCTCCCAATGCCTTTTCGTAGGCACTTGTGAGGCAGTTGGTTGGAACCAAGATCTCAGCAACAGTACTCCTGTTTTAGCTTAAACATTACGCTGTACATAATTTATAGGAGAGACAATTTACGACAGTGTGTGAAGAGCTCAGTTGTAGTTGCGCTGCGCACACCTCCCGTCACGTCAACTTCTTAAAAATTACTTTCGCGTTGGAATCCTGACATCACCCATGTCTGATCAAATATATACATGAACTTGGAGTATGTGCCGCATCTGTTATTATTTGTCTTGAAGATAGCAACAACTAAAATTATTTTCGATGAATCAACACAGATCTACCGTCAATTTAAGAACTCTTCATGCCATGTCAAATAACAGCATAACAAGTGCCTATACAGAAAAAGACCAAGGAAGAAGGATGCTCCCCGCCTTAAGAAAAAGAAGAGACAAAAAATCGGGCAAAAAATATGGGTTGAAGCATCCTGCATGCAACTGAGGTAAAAAAAAAACAAAAAAAAAACATAACAAGTGTCTAAAATGACTTAAAATTGTGTATGTCATTTACGTCATGTGTGAGCACGACTCACCGAAAGAATTGAGGCAATGCGTTGACGAGTTGAAATGTACCGTTTTTTCACGGAACGAATCACCTTTTTTTTTTGTTGACAGTTTTTACATCAGAAAGTTTATTTGATGTCTTACCTAAAACGTCATATACATTTCGTATAAATCTGCCAGTCAGGCTGATCTAGTGTGTGGGTTTTTTTTCCAAACAATGTTATTCAAATAAATAACTACAAATAACAATATATCATACAATGAATTAAATACAACTTATTGAGTACAACAAACTACTGTACATTTTTTTACGTTTTGTTCTTCGAACACTCAAACAAAAATGCTTCATATCTGTAACTGCCTATTAAAAATACTTTCCAGCGGTAAAAACGAATTTGTTTTTTTATATATACTAACGCACATCTTTCCAATTAAGATAACGTGGTTCAATTTACACATAGTTGCCTTTTTCACCATTACAAAATGCATACCAAATAAAACATCACTAACTTTCAAAACAATCTTAATTTCTAAAGTACCAAAAATAAATTCTTCAATAACCTTCCAGAATGAGTATATAACCGGGCTATCAAAAACGAAGTGTTCAATAAAATCAATATCCTTTTAACTTTTGACAAAAATCGAAAAAAAGTGTTGGGCATCTGATATTCGATTGAAATTGTTAAAAACAGGTTTTAATTTTGTCTGGCTCCAACAGGGTGTTGAAAACATCAACAAGTTTTTGCGCGTATTTAAAGTAAGATATGTTTGAGCAGGAGTGGGCCGAAACAATTCGTTTAAAAAATCGTTATAGTTTTCAATGTACATTTAAGGACATGTTGTCAATTGAATTGTATATTTCGAACGTTAACATTTGTTTTCTAGTTTTGCTTGCCCGGTTAAGACTAGATGTTCTTCCAATTAATGGAAATTTGCAAAGTTAGAGCGATTGCGTTACAGCTCGTGACTGCATTTTTTGCGGCAAATTGAAAGAAAACAAATACCACTTTTTTTATTACATTGTCCATTGTATTCTGATTTGAGAATGAGATTTCTTAATAGTTTTGGAAATATGCCACTTTCGTCGGTTGTGATACAAGGAAACAAACTGACCACAACACTGAGAGGTGGCACAAGTAAATGTCTCAGAGCTGGCCCCCGGACAGTAACTTCCCCGACATGCAGGAGCGGGGTTGGTGCAGGTCCGTGTCTTCCGCTTTGTCCCTCCCCCGCATGTGACTGGACACTGCGACCAGGCTGACCACGAGCTCCAACCGCCGTCCCTCCGCACTGCACACACAAAGAAACTGACCACAACACTCAGCGGTGCCAAACGGCCGTGGCTCCCCCCGCCCTCACCTGGAAGTTCATCCTCGCTCCCTTCTCACACTCACAAACACACACAAGGAGAGAACTGACCACAACACTGAGCAGTGCAAACCGGCTGTGTTCATTCATCTCAAGCACTCTCCATTCCAGGTGCTTGTCACACAGTTGGTACATCTCAATCACACGCCATTCCTAGGTGTTTGTCACACAGTTGGTACATCTCAATCACACGTCATTCCCAGGGCCTTTTCCCACAGTTCGCACCTCTCAATCACACGCCATTCCTGGGGCCTTGTCACACAGTTCACACGTTTGAAGCACACTTCAGTCATTGGGGTTTGTCATACAGTTCATTCAATTCAAGCACACGCCATTCCTTGGTCCATGTCACACAGTGAGCTTTTGTCCATCTCAAGCACACATCATTCCTTGGTGCCGGTCACACAATTCATACATCAAGCACACATCATTCCTTGGTGCCGGTCACACAATTCATACATCAAGCACACATCATTCCTTGGTGCCGGTCACACAATTCATACATCAAGCACAAACCATTCCTGGAGTTTGGCACACAGCTCATACACCTCAAGCACACGCTATTAATAGGGGCTGCGCTTGTCACACAGTTCATACATCTCAAGAACACGTCATTCCTCGGTACGTGTCCAACAGTTTAAACATCTTAAGCACACGCCTTTCCTAGGAAGTTTTAAATAGTTCATGTATCCTAAGCACACGTCATTCCTAGGGGCTTGTCACACCTTTCATACACGGCCGTGTCTGTATGCCTCCACCCCCCTTACCCCCAACCACCAGGCACCCCCCTTCCACCTGGCAGTTTCTCGCATCCTCCCCTTCTTACACTCACAAACACACACAAGCAGACAAACTGACCACAACACTGAGAGGTGGCACAAGTCAATGTCTGAGAGCTGGCCCCCGGGCAGTTACTCCCCCGACACGCAGGAGCGGGGTTGGTACAGGTCCGTGTCTTCCGGTGCGTCCCTCCCCCGCATGTCACTGGACACTGCGACCAGGCTGACCACGAGCTCCAACCGCCTTCCCTCCGCACTACACACACAAAGAAACTGACCACAACACTGACCGGTGTCATACGGCCGTGGCTCCCCCAACCCTCACCAGGAAGTTCATCCTCGCTCCCTTCTCACACAAACAAGGAGAGAACTGACAAAAACGGCTGTGTTCATTCATCTCAAGCACTCGCCATTCCTGGGGCATTGTCACACAGTTCACACATCTCAATCACACGCCATTCCTAGGGCCTTCTCACACAATTCGTACATCTCAATCACACGCCATTCCTAGGGTCTCGTCACACAGTTCGTACATCTGAATCATACGTCATTCCTAGGGGCTTGTCACACAGTTCGCACATCTCAATCACACGTCATTCTTAGGGGCTTGTCACACAATTCGTACCTCTCAATCACACGCCATTCCTGGGGCCTTCTCACACAGTTCGTACCTCTCAAGCACACACCATTCCTAGGGTCTTGTCACACAGTTTGTACATCTCAAGCACAAACCATTTCAGTGTAGTTTGCTTCGTATGACAGAGTCGATCAAGTCAGTCTTCCAAATGCTGGTCTAGCTCAGTAGCTGTTACGTTATCGGAATAACACTTATTTTTTCTGTTAGCCGCTGGGAATTGTATACTAACTCATCATTTGGTAATGTGGATGATACGCTACATGCTACTAACACGGCATATGAGAAGAATCTATGCTAGTCGGCGAAATTGAGATGAGATACAGCAGCTTCTATTTTTAGATCAGTGGCACTGTGGCACAGGCACATGCAATCTGTCAGAAAAAACCCACTTCTGCTTCAATTGAGAAGCCGGGATTTTATGGTCATTTGGTATTGTGGATAATATAAGCTACATGTCATTAATTAATTTTGAGGATGAGAGCACAGTCTCGCTTAGGCAAAGGGCGGAAGAATACGCTCTGTGGAAAAGTTAGCACTCTTGGAGTGCGCTAACAGTTTTAGCGCATCGCCATTAGCCAATCAACTGGTTCACATCAGTCATGTGACACCAGTACTTACTGACAATTATTATTATTTAAGTTATTGAGACATCCCAGTGCACTAAGGGATTTATAGAGCAAATCAAGAAAATTCTTTATTGAACGAAGCGCATATTAGCGCTGAGTTCAATAATTATTTTCGAGATTTGCTCTATAAATCCCTTAGTGCACTGGGATTGTTTCAATAACGATATTGTCGGTACCGCCAGAGAAAAAAGAAGATACATCACGCACATTTTGCTACGCGCATTTGAATAGGCATAACTGTGTGGTCAGGTCGTATAAGATCTACTTTTGTGTGGGCTGTCTCAAGTGTGTCGTGCTTTCATCACACGCAAACTCTTGTTTTAATTTCTGTTGGTAAATTCCAGTGTAGCGTTAAGCTAAACAGTGATGATCTTTCAGAGAGACCTCATTTGTGACCCTCCACCACGAAATGAGTCGCATGTCACATCGCGCGGTTCTGCGCGAGGCTTAATATAAGTCCGGGGAGTGTCTGGTAACAGTGTGAGGGTCACCTTAATCACAGGCTTATAACTCAAACAGTTTTTGCTCTTTTCCAAAACAGTTTTCACCACTGGATAGAGCATGAAAAACTCTTTAGGACAATGTAAAAATATGAAAATCATGCAAAGGTGACATGCGACTCATTCCGTGGTGGAGGGTCACATTTGAACTCGGAGAAAGGACTGTGTTCTTTGTTATTTGCGATTCAAAACCTCAAGTCGAGCTTCGACGGATTGACTGTGCAGAGTGACTCCCCTTGAATTGGCTAACCCCCAAGGTCGACGGTTAGCACATTCTCAAAATAAATGTGGTATGTTTCTCGTGTGGTATCTTCACTCATCGGGGAGTCTGGTACTAAATATGAACGGTAAGAATGCTCTAAACCCTACACGTATTATATCCCCATCGTTTTTTCGTTCACATTTGCCCAACATGTTAGTTTGCTGAGCGGGGTTTATGTCGTCTGCTAGGCTAGGCCAATCGAACCACTGCGGCATTCCAAAAACAACAAGAAGGGCAAAGCCCATACGACTCACATGCTTTACACATTTTTCCTACCAAAATACAAGGTCATCCAAGGTCATGCAACACAAAGCTGTTAATTCAAGACATAGGAAGTACAATGGTGCTTATTGGCTCTTTCTACCATGAGATATGGTCACTTTTAGTGGTTCACTACCTTATTTTGGTCACATTTCATAAGGGTCAAAGTGACCTTGACCTTGATCATATGTGACCAAATGTGTCTCATGATGAAAGCATAACATGTGCCCCACATAATTTTTAAGTTTGAAACAGTTATCTTCCATAGTTCAGGGTCAAGGTCACTTCAAAATATGTATACAATCCAACTTTGAAGAGCTCCTGTGACCTTGACCTTGAAGCAAGGTAAACCAAACTGGTATCAAAAGATGGGGCTTACTTTGCCCTATATATCATATATAGGTGAGGTATTGAATCTCAAAAACTTCAGAGAAAATGTGAACAAGAAGGGCAAAGCCCATACGACTCACATGCTTGACCTCGACCTTTAGGGTAACTAAACCTAGCAATGACATCATACACTAAGAACTGCTTTACACATTTTTCCTACCAAAATACATGTAACCTTGACCCGAGTTCAAGGTCATCCAAGGTCATGCAACACAAAGCTGTTAATTCAAGACATAGGAAGTACAATGGTGCTTATTGGCTCTTTCTACCATGAGATATGGTCACTTTTAGTGGTTCACTACCTTATTTTGGTCACATTTCATAAGGGTCAAAGTGACCTTGACCTTGATCATATGTGACCAAATGTGTCTCATGATGAAAGCATAACATGTGCCCCACATAATTTTTAAGTTTGAAACAGTTATCTTCCATAGTTCAGGGTCAAGGTCACTTCAAAATATGTATACAATCCAACTTTGAAGAGCTCCTGTGACCTTGACCTTGAAGCAAGGTAAACCAAACTGGTATCAAAAGATGGGGCTTACTTTGCCCTATATATCATACGTAGGTGAGGTATTCAATCTCAAAAACTTCAGAGAAAATGGGAAAAATAGCTGTTTTTTAGGCAACATTTATGGCCCCTGCGACCTTGACCTTGAAGCAAGGTCAAGATGCTATGTATGTTTTTTGGGGCCTTGTCATCATACACCATCTTGCCAAATTTGGTACTGATAGACTGAATAGTGTCCAAGAAATATCCAACGTTAAAGTTTTCCGGACGTCCGGACGTCCGGACGTCCGGACGGACGGACGGACGACTCGGGTGAGTACATAGACTCACTTTTGCTTCGCATGTGAGTAAAAAATGTGAAAAATAGCTGTTTTTTAGGCAACATTTATGGCCCCTGCGACCTTGACCTTGAAGCAAGGTCAAGATGATATGTATGTTTTTTGGGGCCTTGTCATCATACACCATCTTGCCAAATTTGGTACTGATAGACTGAATAGTGTCCAAGAAATATCCAACGTTAAAGTTTTCCGGACGGACGGACGGACGGACGGACGACTCGGGTGAGTACATAGACTCACTTTTGCTTCGCATGTGAGTCAAAAATTGCTCGTCACGTTGCACTGAGTCTGCACGCATGAGGCAGGCTGGTAATAAGTCTTATAATGGCACGGACGTTCTAAACCCTACACGTTTTTGATTCCGATTGTTCTTGCCTTGAAATAATAATTCGGAAACCATTCATTTACTGAACTGATGCAGTCGTATTTCAGTGTAGTCTGCTACGTATATATTCCAAATGCTGATCTAGTCTAGCTGGTACGTTAGCGGAATAACACTTGTGTTTTCTGTTAGCTGCTGGGAATTGTATACTAACTCATCATTTCATAATGTGGATAATAAGCTACGGCATAATTATGAGAAGATTCTTCGCAAGTCGAAACTGAAACATTAGACACAGCGGGTTCTATTTTTAGATCAGTGGCAACTGTGGCACAGGCACATGCAATCTGTCAGAAAAAAACACTTTTGCTTTAATTGAGAAGCAGGAAACTTATGGTATATTGGTATTGTGGAGAATATAATTATGCTACATGTCATCAGTTAATTCTGAGGATGAGAGTACAGTCTCGCTTAGGCAAAGGGCGGAAGAATACGCTCTGTGGAAAAGTTAGCGCACTCCAAGAGTGCGCTAACAGTTTTAGCGCATCGCCATTAGCCAATCAACTGGTTCACATCAGTCATGTAACACCAGTAATTACTGACAATTATTATTATCATCATCTCAAACATTTCAAGCACACTCCATGAATAGGGGCTTGTCACACAGTTCATACATCTCAAGCACACTCCATGAATAGGGGCTTGTCACACAGTTCAAACATCTCAAGAACACTCCATGAATAGGGGCTTGTCACACAGTTCATACATCTTAAGCACACGCCATTCCAAAGGGTTTTTCACATAGTTCATACCTTACGCACACGCCATTCCTATGGTGTTATGGCATAGTTCATACATCTCAAGCACACGCCATTCCTATGGTGTTTTCACATAGTTCATACATCTCAAGCACACGCTATTCCTATGATGTTTTCACATAGTTTATGCATCTCAAGCACACAGCCGTGTCTGTATGCCCCTACCCCCCCCCTCCTAAAAAAACAAAAAAACAAAAAAACACCCAGGCCCTCCCATCCCCCTCTCCTCCCTGTGCCTGGCAGTTTCTTACATTATCCCATTCTTACACTCACAAACACACACACGGAGATAAACTGACCACAACAATGAGAGGTGCCGCAAGGAACTGTCTCAGAGTCGGCACCCGGGCAGTTACTCCCCCGACACGCAGGAGCGGGGTTGGTACAGGTCCGTGTCTTCCGGTGCGTCCCTCCCCCGCATGTCACTGGACACTGCGACCAGGCTGACCACGAGCTCCAACCGCCGTCCCTCCGCACTGCACACACAAAGAAACTGACCACAACACTGACCGGTGCCAAACGGCCGTGGCTCCCCCAACCTTCACCTGGAAGTTCATCCTCGCTCACTTCTCACACTCACACCATTCCTGGGGGCTTGTCACACAGTGCATACATTTCAAGCACACTACATTAGTAAGGGCTTGTCACACACTTCATACATCTCAAGAACACTTCATTAAATTCCTGGGTACGAGACGAACAGTGTACAGTATACATTTCAAGCACATGTCAGTTCTGGGTGCTTGTCGCACAGTTAATATTCATAAGCAAGCGCCATTCCTAGGCTTTTTTCACACAGTTCATTCATCTCAAGCACACGCAATTCCTAGGGGCTTGTCACACCTTTCATACACGGCCGTGTCTGGGAATTTTATACTAACTCATCATTTGATAATGTGGATAATAAGCTACGGCATAATTATGAGAAGATTCTTCGCAAGTCGAAACTGAAACATTAGACACAGCGGGTTCTATTTTTAGATCAGTGGCAACTGTGGCACAGGCACATGCAATCTGTCAGAACAAAAACACTTTTGCTTTAATTGAGAAGCAGGAAACTTATGGTATATTGGTATTGTGGAGAATATAATTATGCTACATGTCATCAGTTAATTCTGAGGATGAGAGTACAGTCTCGCTTAGGCAAAGGGCGGAAGAATACGCTCTGTGGAAAAGTTAGCGCACTCCAAGAGTGCGCTAACAGTTTTAGCGCATCGCCATTAGCCAATCAACTGGTTCACATCAGTCATGTAACACTGGTCAGTAATTACTGACAATTATTATTATCATCATCTCAAACATTTCAAGCACACTCCATGAATAGGGGCTTGTCACACAGTTCATACATCTCAAGCACACTCCATGAATAGGGGCTTGTCCCACAGTTCAAACATCTCAAGAACACTCCATGAATAGGGGCTTGTCACACAGTTCATACATCTTAAGCACACGCCATTCCAAAGGGTTTTTCACATAGTTCATACCTTACGCACACGCCATTCCTATGGTGTTATGGCATAGTTCATACATCTCAAGCACACGCCATTCCTATGGTGTTTTCACATAGTTCATACATCTCAAGCACACGCTATTCCTATGGTGTTTTCACATAGTTTATGCATCTCAAGCACACAGCCGTGTCTGTATGCCCCTACCCCCCTCTAAAAAAACCAAAAAAACAAAAAAAAACACCCAGGCCCTCCCATCCTCCTCTCCTCCCTGTGCCTGGCAGTTTCTTACATTATCCCATTCTTACACTCACAAACACACACACGGAGATAAACTGACCACAACACTGAGAGGTGCCGCAAGGAACTGTCTCAGAGTCGGCACCCGGGCAGTTACTCCCCCGACACGCAGGAGCGGGGTTGGTACAGGTCCGTGTCTTCCGGTGCGTCCCTCCCCCGCATGTCACTGGACACTGCGACCAGGCTGACCACGAGCTCCAAACGCCGTCCCTCCGCACTGCACACACAAAGAAACTGACCACAACACTGACCGGTGCCAAACGGCCGTGGCTCCCCCAACCCTCACCAGGAAGTTCATCCTCGGTCACTTCTCACACTCACACCATTCCTGGGGGCTTGTCACACAGTGCATACATTTCAAGCACACTACATTAGTAAGGGCTTGTCACACACTTCATACATCTCAAGAACACTTCATTCCTGGGTACGAGTCGAACAGTGTACAGTATACAATTCAAGCACATGTCAGTTCTGGGTGCTTGTCGCACAGTTAATATTCATAAGCAAGCGCCATTCCTAGGCTTTTTTAACACAGTTCATTCATCTCAAGCACACGCAATTCCTAAGGGCTTGTCACACCTTTCATACACGGCCGTGTCTGGGAATTGTATACTAACTCATCATTTGATAATGTGGATAATAAGCTACGGCATAATTATGAGAAGATTCTTCGCAAGTCGAAACTGAAACATTAGACACAGCGGTTTCTATTTTTAGATCAGTGGCAACTGTGGCACAGGCACATGCAATCTGTCAGAACAAAAACACTTTTGCTTTAATTGAGAAGCAGGAAACTTATGGTATATAGGTATTGTGGAGAATATAATTATGCTACATGTCATCAGTTAATTCTGAGGATGAGAGTACAGTCTCGCTTAGGCAAAGGGCGGAAGAATACGCTCTGTGGAAAAGTTAGCGCACTCCAAGAGTGCGCTAACAGTTTCAGCGCATCGCCATTAGCCAATCAACTGGTTCACATCAGTCATGTAACACCAGTAATTACTGACAATTATTATTATCATCATCTCAAACATTTCAAGCACACTCCATGAATAGGGGCTTGTCACACAGTTCATACATCTCTAGCACACTCCATGAATAGGGGCTTGTCACACATTTCAAACATCTCAAGAACACTCCATGAATAGGGGCTTGTCACACAGTTCATACATCTTAAGCACACGCCATTCCAAAGGGTTTTTCACATAGTTCATACCTTACGCACACGCCATTCCTATGGTGTTATGGCATAGTTCATACATCTCAAGCACACGCCATTCCTATGGTGTTTTCACATAGTTCATACATCTCAAGCACACGCTATTCCTATGGTGTTTTCACATAGTTTATGCATCTCAAGCACACAGCCGTGTCTGTATGCCCCTACCCCCCCCTCCCTAAAAAAAAAAAAAAAAAAAAAAAAAAAACACCCAGGCCCTCTCATCCCCCTCTCCTCCCTGTGCCTGGCAGTTTCTTACATTATCCCATTCTTACAATCACAAACACACACACGGAGATAAACTGACCACAACACTGAGAGGTGCCGCAAGGAACTGTCTCAGAGTCGGCACCCGGGCAGTTACTCCCCCGACACGCAGGAGCGGGGTTGGTACAGGTCCGTGTCTTCCGATGCGTCCCTCCCCCGCATGTCACTGGACACTGCGACCAGGCTGACCACGAGCTCCAGCCGCCGTCCCTCCGCACTGCACACACAAAGAAACTGACCACAACACTGACCGGTGCCAAACGGCCGTGGCTCCCCCAACCTTCACCTGGAAGTTCATCCTCGCTCACTTCTCACACTCACACCATTCCTGGGGGCTTGTCACACAGTGCATACATTTCAAGCACACTACATTAGTATGGGCTTGTCACACACTTCATACATCTCAAGAACACTTCATTCCTGGGTACGAGTCGAACAGTGTACAGTATACATTTCACGCACATGTCAGTTCTGGGTGCTTGTCGCACAGTTAATATTCATAAGCAAGCGCCATTCCTAGGCTTTTTTCACACAGTTCATTCATCTCAAGCACACGCAATTCCTAGGGGCTTGTCACACCTTTCATACACGGCCGTGTCTGGGAATTTTATACTAACTCATCATTTGATAATGTGGATAATAAGCTACGGCATAATTATGAGAAGATTCTTCGCAAGTCAAAACTGAAACATTAGACACAGCGGGTTCTATTTTTAGATCAGTGGCAACTGTGGCACAGGCACATGCAATCTGTCAGAACAAAAACACTTTTGCTTTAATTGAGAAGCAGGAAACTTATGGTATATTGGTATTGTGGAGAATATAATTATGCTACATGTCATCAGTTAATTCTGAGGATGAGAGTACAGTCTCGCTTAGGCAAAGGGCGGAAGAATACGCTCTGTGGAAAAGTTAGCGCACTCCAAGAGTGCGCTAACAGTTTTAGCGCATCGCCATTAGCCAATCAACTGGTTCACATCAGTCATGTAACACCAGTAATTACTGACAATTATTGTCACGATCGGGTGACAGAGACCAAGAAAGTGTCACTCAGTGGAGTGCCTGTTCTTGGTCGATTATGATAGAAAGCGCCTGTACGTGATATTGGGCTACAGCAGAGTTTGCTGACAGTGCTCAATGAACACGGAGGGTTTGCTGCGCACGAGTTTTACAGTGGAGGTTTCTGCTGTCATAGGGCTGACGGTTTTTCGCTGACAGCGCACACGGGATTTTCAGGGATTGAGTTTCTCGTGTCTTTTTTCTGCTTGGGGAGGCAGAATTGTGTATAGCTGGACTGGTTTTTGTGACAAGGTCAGTCACGTGTTATTGGCTAGGTTGTCTGAGAGAGACACAAGGGCGGCGCACTTGACACCCAGCGGCAGAAGGGGAAGGATCTAATACACAGTTTCTAGAGTATGATGGTTTTTCACCGAATATTGTATTCGGCACTCTAGGGGAGCTTCCACTAGTTTTTCCTGTCTCACTGCCAGTACTTTGCTGAGGACAAGTCGTCAACTTTCCTTCGTCGGCGATGGCTTTCGCATAAGGATTCGACAAGGGGTTCTGGAGGTTTTTGGTCACTGTTGACGAACAGAGGCTGTTCCAGGGAGGAGGCGGACTTTGCTTCCATTGAGAGTACAATCATAGGCTTTTGAGGTAATAAATCATTATTTAACGCTGTTGATGAGTCTGTGTTGTGGAATGAAATACTCTCTGTTGTTCTTTCCAGGTTAGCGCATAATTTACTCTCTGTGACGCTAAAATACTAATCTGTATATGGTTTTTGCAGATAGGGAGAGAAGGACGGAAAATGGCTGTTTTGTTGTTGTAAAAAGTCCGTTTTGTGCAGGCCCACGTGCTCGATGAGATATTTAAAGATGACATGTTTTAAGGTGGTGGGTGAGGGGTAGCTGACATGTTTAGTGCACCGAGGCTTTCTGTTTGCAGCCTTCGTTCGTTTCTTTCGGTTTCCTGAAACCGCTGCACGGCTGCCTTTGACGGGACACTGCTAGCTGCAGACGTTGGAGCTGGGACCTGAGGAAGCTACGCTAACCGGCTAACCAGCAGACCGGCTAACCAGCAGACCGGCTAACCAGCGAACCGGCTAACCAGCAACCCGGCTAACCAGCAACCCGGCTAACCAGCAACCCGGCTAACCAGCATACAGAAAGAAAGCTAAGTGCACCGTGTCTTACGCACCCCGTTGACCACCGTTGTCTTTTTCTTATCTGTGATTTCATTGGAGTAGTGACAACGTGGGGTGTGTGACCCCTGCATGAACTAGAGCTTTTTGAACAGAACATTCTCATTTGACTGTATTTACACGGGATCAGCGTGTTACTATAATTTTCTATATACTACTGGCATTTTGTCAGTGATCACGGGTTTTTTACGTGTTGAGAACGTAAAAGGAACATATTTTGAGTGAAGGCTCGAGGGAGGTGGCGAGTTTATACATAAACAGGCGTCTGAAACTTATACTTTTGTTGACTCTATTTAATTGTATGACTGCGAGAGTGGATCGTGGTGTGGTTAGTTAATTAGTAGTAATTAACCGGTTCATAATCACCTTAAGTGATATATTGAAACGTGATTTATCATCATCTCAAACATTTCAAGCACACTCCATGAATAGGGGCTTGTCACACAGTTCATACATCTCAAGCACACTCCATGAATAGGGGCTTGTCACACAGTTCAAACATCTCAAGAACACTCCATGAATAGGGGCTTGTCACACAGTTCATACATCTTAAGCACACACCATTCCAAAGGGTTTTTAACATACTTCATACCTTACGCACACGCCATTCCTATGGTGTTATCGCATAGTTCATACATCTCAAGCACACCCATTCCTATGGTGTTTTCACATAGTTCATACATCTCAAGCACACGCTATTCCTATGGTGTTTTCACATAGTTTATGCATCTCAAGCACACAGCCGTGTCTGTATGCCCCCACCCCCCCCCCTAAAAAAACAAAAAAACAAAAAAACACCCAGGCCCTCCCATCCCCCTCTCCTCCCTGTGCCTGGCAGTTTCTTACATTATCCCATTCTTACACTCACAAACACACACACGGAGATAAACTGACCACAACACTGAGAGGTGCCGCAAGGAACTGTCTCAGAGTCGGCACCCGGGCAGTTACTGCCCCGACACGCAGGAGCGGGGTTGGTACAGGTCCGTGTCTTCCGATGCGTCCCTCCCCCGCATGTCACTGGACACTGCGACCAGGCTGACCACGAGCTCCAAACGCCGTCCCTCCGCACTGCACACACAAAGAAACTGACCACAACACTGACCGGTGCCAAACGGCCGTGGCTCCCCCAACCTTCACCTGGAAGTTCATCCTCGCTCACTTCTCACACTCACACCATTCCTGGGGGCTTGTCACACAGTGCATACATTTCAAGCACACTACATTAGTAAGGGCTTGTCACACACTTCATACATCTCAAGAACACTTCATTCCTGGGTACGAGTCGAACAGTGTACAGTATACATTTCAAGCACATGTCAGTTCTGAGTGCTTGTCGCACAGTTAATATTCATAAGCAAGCGCCATTCCTAGGCTTTTTTCACACAGTTCATTCATCTCAAGCACACGCAATTCCTAGGGGCTTGTCACACCTTTCATACACGGCCGTGTCTGCATGCCCTTACCCCCCCCCCCCCCCCAGGCCCCCCCATCCCCCGCCCCCTTTCCGCCTGGCAGTTTCTCACATCCTCCCCTTCTTACAGCCACAAGCACACACAAGGAGATACACTGACCACAACACTGAGAGGTGGCGCAAGGTAATGTCTCAGAGTCGGCACCCGGGCAGTTACTCCCCAGACACGCAGGAGCTGGGTTGGTACAGGTCCGTGTCTTCCGGTGCGTCCCTCCCCCGCATGTCACTGGACACTGCGACCAGGCTGACCACGAGCTCCAACCGCCGTCTCTCCGCACTGCACACACAAAGAAACTGACCACAACACTGACCGGTGCCAAACGGCCGTGGCTCCCCCAACCCTCGCTCTCTTCTCACACTCATACACTGGGAAAAAACTGCACACACAAAGAAAGTGACCACAACACGAGCGGTGCCAAACGGCCTTGGCTCCCCCCACCCTCACCTGGACGTTCATCCTCGCTCCCTTCTCACACTCACACACACACACACAAGGAGAGAACTGACCGCAACGGTTCGTACCTCTTAATCACACGCCATTCCTTGAGCCTTGTCACACAATTCGTACATCTCAATCAAACGCCATTCCAAGCCCTTTGTGGCACAGTTCAAGCACACGCCATTCCTAGGGGCTTTTCACACAGTTCGGACATATCAGGCACACGCCATTCCTAGGGCCTTGTCACAGAGTTCATACATCTCAAGCACATGCCATTCCTTGGTGCCGGTCACTGAATTTATATTTTTCAAGCACAAGTCACTCCTGGGGGCTTGCTACAAAGTTCACACGTCTGAAGCAAACTTCAGTCTTGGGGGCTTGTCAAACAGTTTATTAAATTTAAGCACACACCATTCCCAGTGGCTATTCACACAGATCATACATCTCAAGCACACACCATTCCTAGGGGCTTGTCACACAGTTCATACATCTCAAGCACAAGCCATTGCTGCAGTTTGGCACACATCACATACATCTCAAGCATACGCCATGAATAAGGGTTTGTCACACAGTTCATACATCTCAAGAACACGGCATTCCTGTGGACGTGTCAAACAGTTTATACAATTAAAGCACATGTCGGATGTAGGGGCTTGTCGCACAGATAATACATCTTGAGCACACGGCATTCCTGTGGACGTGTCAAACAGTTTATACAATTAAAGCACATGTCGGATGTAGGGGCTTGTCGCACAGATAATACATCTTGAGCACACGGCATTCCTGTGGACGTGTCAAACAGTTTATACAATTAAAGCACATGTCGGATGTAGGGGCTTGTCGCACAGATAATACATCTTGAGCACACGGCATTCCTGTGGACGTGTCAAACAGTTTATACAATTAAAGCACATGTCGGATGTAGGGGCTTGTCGCACAGATAATACATCTTGAGCACACGGCATTCCTGTGGACGTGTCAAACAGTTTATACAATTAAAGCACATGTCGGATGTAGGGGCTTGTCGCACAGATAATACATCTTGAGCACACGACATTCCTGTGGACGTGTCAAACAGTTTATACAATTAAAGCACATGTCGGATGTAGGGGCTTGTCGCACAGATAATACATCTTGAGCACACGGCATTCCTGTGGACGTGTCAAACAGTTTATACAATTAACGCACATGTCGGATGTAGGGGCTTGTCGCACAGATAATACATCTTGAGCACACGGCATTCCTGTGGACGTGTCAAACAGTTTATACAATTAAAGCACATGTCGGAAGTAGGGGCTTGTCGCACAGATAATACATCTTGAGCACACGGCATTCCTGTGGACGTGTCAAACAGTTTATACAATTAAAGCACATGTCGGATGTGGGGGCTTGTCGCACAGATAATACATCTTGAGCACACGGCATTCCTGTGGACGTGTCAAACAGTTTATACAATTAAAGCACATGTCGGATGTAGGGGCTTGTCGCACAGATAATACATCTTGAGCACACGCCATTGCGCGGTTTTTTTTTCTCCACATTAATTTTTACATACCTTAAGCAGACGCCATTCCCACACCTTTCATACTCGGTCGTGTCGGCATGACCTTACCCCCCACTCACCCAGGCCCTCCCATTCCCCACCCACTCCTTTGCCAGGCAGTTTCTCGCATCCTCCCCTTCTTACACCCACAAACAAGTGACACACACATCGAGATACACTGACCACAACACTCAGTGACGGCGCAAAGAAATGTCTCAATGTCGGCCCCCGGGCAGTTACTCCCCCGACACGCAGGAGCGGGGTTGGTGCAGGTCCGTGTCTTCCGCTGCGTTCCTACCCCGCATGTCACTGGACACTGCGACCAGGCTGACCACGAGTTCCAACCGCCGTCCCTCCGCGCTGCACACACAAAGAAAGTGACCACAACACTGACCGGTGCCAAACGGCCGTGCATGGCTCCCCCCACCCTCACCTGGATGTTCATCCTCGCTCCCTTCTCACACTCACACCATTCTTAGGGGCTTGTCACACAGTTCATACATCTCAAGAACACTTCATTCCTGGGTACGAGTCGAACAGTGTATACATCTCAAGCACATGTCAGTTCTGGGGGCTTGTCGCACAGTTAATATTCTTAAACAAGCGCCAATCCTAAGCTTTTTTCACATAGTTCATTTATCTGAAGCACACGCCATTCCTAGTTTGTTCCCACATAGTGCAAGCATCTTAAGCACACGTCATTCCGAGGGGCTTGTCACACCTTTTATACACGGCCGTGTACGTGTCTGCAAGCCCTTACTCCGACCCCCGACCCCCCAGGCCCTTCCATCCCCCGCCCCCTTTCCGCCTTACAGCTTCTCACTTCCTCCCCTTCTTACACTCACAAACACACACAAGGAGATACATTGACCACAACACTAAACGGTGCAAACCGGCCGTTTTCATTCATCTCAAGCACTCGCCATTCCTAGGGCCTTGTCACACAATTCGTACATCTTAATCACACGCCATTCCTAGGGTCTTGTCACACACTTCTTACATCTTAATCACACGCGATTCTTAGGGGCTTGTCACACAGTTTTTACCTCTCAATCACACGCCATTGCTAGGGCCTTGTCACACAATTCGTACCTCTAAATCACACGCCATTCCTAGGGCCTTGTCACACAGTTCGTACATCTCAATCACACGCCATTCATAGGGGCTTGTCACACAGCTTTGACATCTCAAGAACGCGCCTTCTATTGGGGTTTGTCACACAGTTCGTACATCTCAAGAACGCGACATTCATAGGGGCTTGTAACACAGTTCGGATATCTCAAGCACACGCCATTCCTAGGGCCTTGTCACACAGTTTGTACATCTCAATCACACGCCATTCCCATGGCCTTGTCACACAGCTCGTACATCTCATTCACACGCCATTCCTAGGGGCTATATAGTTACATAGTTCATACACATCAAGCACACGTCATTCCTTGGTGCCGGTCACTGAGTTAATATATTTCAAGCTCAAGTCATTCCTGGCGGCTTGTCACACAGTTCCTACATCTCAATAACACGTCATTCCTGGGAGCTTGTCACACAATTCGTACCTATCAATCACACGCCATTCCTAGGGCCTTGTAAAACAGTTCGTACCTCTCAATCACACGCCATTCCTAGGGCCTTGTACCAAAATTAGTACCTTTCAATTACACGCCATTCCTAGGGCCTTGTCAAACAGTTTGTATATCTCAATCACACGCCATTCTTAAGGCCTTGTATCAAAATTCGTACCTATCAATCACACGCCATTCCTAGGGCCTTGTCACACAATTCGTGCATCTCAAGAACGCGCCATTCATAGGGGCTTGTCACACAGTTCGGACATCTCAAGCACACGCCATTACTAGGGCCTTGTCACACAGTTCGTACATTTCAATCACACGCCATTCCTAGGGGTATATAGCCACACAGTTCATACACATCAAACACACGTCATTCCTTGGTGCCGGTCACTCATTTTATATATTTCAAGCTCAAGTCATTCCTGGCGGCTTGTCACACATAGTTCACACGTCTGAAGCACACTTCAGTCATTGGGGCTTGTTAAACAATTCATTAAATTCAAACACACGCCATTCACACGGTTCATACATCTCAAACACACACCATTCCTAGGGGCTTGTCACACAAGTGTGACAGGGGAGGCTACCACTCCTTTCACGGCAGACTCTGCACCCGAGTTGTTGGCCTTTAAATCAACACCGGTGGATTGTGGAATTCTGTTTGTGATGGGGTCTGGTGGTTTCCGATTGTCTGTATGTCCATGGAAACCTTCGGGTTTGCATAACAGTTTTAATAGGGCTAAGAAATTAGCCCTAACATGTTCAATCCTGTTTGGTTGCACTTTGCCTCCCGAGGTGATCGTAGTGTTACGGCACTCTGTTACACAGTTAATACATCTTAAGCACAACCATTCCAAAGGGGTTTTCACATAGTTTATACATCACAAGCACATGGCAGTTCTAGGGGCTTGTCGCACAGTTAATACATCACAAGCACATGGCAGTTCTAGGGGCTTGTCGCACAGTTTATACATCACAAGCACATGGCAGTTCTAGGGGCTTGTCGCACAGTTTATACATCACAAGCACATGGCAGTTCTAGGGGCTTGTCGCACAGTTAATACATCACAAGCACATGGCAGTTCTAGGCGCTTGTCGCACAGTTAATACATCACAAGCACATGGCAGTTCTAGGGGCTTGTCGCACAGTTAATACATCACAAGCACATGGCAGTTCTAGGGGCTTGTCGCACAGTTAATACATCACAAGCACATGGCAGTTCTAGGCGCTTGTCGCACAGTTAATACATCTTAAGCACACGCCATTCCAAACGTTTTTTTTCACATATTTCATACCTTAAACACACGCCATTCTTAGGGTTTTTCACATAGTTCATTCATCTTAAGCACACATCATTCCTGGGGGCTTGTCACACCTTTCATACACGGCCGTGTCAGCATGCCCCCCCCCCCCACCCCCAAACCCCCCTGGCCATTCCAAAGGGTTTTTCTCATAGTCCATACCTTAACCATACACCATTCCTGGGGGCTATAGTCACACAGTTCATACATCTCAAGCACACGTCATTCCTTGGTGCCGTTCACTCACTTCATATATATCAAGCACAAGCCATTCCTGGGGGATTGTCACACAGTAAACACGTCTGAAGCACACTTCAGTCATGGGGGCTTTTTAAAAAGTTCATTAAATTCATGCACACGCCATTCCTAGGGGCTTCTCACACCTTTCATGTACGGCCGTCTCTGCATGCCCCCACCCCCAGGCCCTCCCATCACCTCCCACCCCCCACCCACCCCCCCACCCCACCCCTCCGCCTGGCAGTTTCTCACATTATTGAAAGGTGTGTGCGCGTGCATTTGTGTGTGTGTGTGTGTGTGTGTGTATGTGTATGTGTGTGTGTGTATGTGTGTGTGTGTGTGCGTGTGTGTGTGTGTGTGTGTGTGTGTGTGTGTGTGTATGTGTGTGTGTGTGTGCGTGTGTGTGTGTGTGTGTGTATGTGTGTGTGTGTGTGTGTGTGTGTGTGTGTGTGTGTGTGTGTGTGTGTGTGTGTGTGACTTGAGGCGAGGAAGCTTTGAGTGTATACTGCTGGTTTAAGTGAATGTATTTTTAAACTTATGCTGTCCAGTGTTGTATTTAAATTAATGTTGTTTATACGTGTGTATAAATGACGCGTGTGTTGGTGTATATGGCTGGATTGAAATGCAACCGCAATGTCATCACAAATTCCCAACCTTGGGCAATTAAAGATTCTGTATTATGTAGTCTGTGGTTTCTGTATTTCAAGCACACGCCATTCTTAGGGCCTTGTCACACAGTTCGTTCATCTCAAACACACGCCATTCTCAGGGCCTTGTCACAAAGTTCGTACATCTCAATCATACGCCATTCCTAGGGGCTTGTCACACAGTTCGTACATCTCAATTATACGCCATTCATAGGGGCTTGTCACACAGTTCGTACATCTCAATCATACGCCATTCATAGGGGCTTGTCACACAGTTTCTACTTCAGTCATGGGGGCGTGTTAAGCAGTTCATTAAATTCAAGCACACGCCACTCCTAGGAGCTATTCACAAAGTTCATACATCTCAAGCACACTCCATGAATAGGGGATTGTCACACAGTTCATACACCCAACCAAACGTAATTTTGAGGGCATTTTAACACAGTTCATACATCTCAAGCACACGTCACTTATAGGGGCTTTTCACACAGTTACCCACCTGAAACACACGTCATACCTAGATGCTTTTTACACAGTTTATACGTCCCAAGCACACGTCATACCTTGAGGCTTGTCACACAGTTCATACACCCAACCAAACGTAATTTTGAGGGTATTTTAACACAGCTCATACATCTCAAGCACACGTCACTTATAGGGGCTTGTCACACAGTTACACACCTGAAACACACGCACAAGCACTAAGCTATTCCTAGGGTTTTGTCCACATAGTTCATACATCTCAAGCACTCAGCCGCGTCTGCATGCCCCTACCTCCCCCACCCCCCCCCCCCCAAAAAAAAAAAAACCAGGCCCTCCAATTCCCCTCTCCTCCCTGTGCCTGGCAGTTTCTTACATTATCCCATGCTTACACTCACACATTAAACACACACAAGGAGATAAACTGACCACAACACTGAGAGGTGCCGCAAGGAACTGTCTCAGAGTCGGCACCCGGGCAGTTACTCCCCCGACACGCAGGAGCGGGGTTGGTGCAGGTCCGTGTCTTCCGGTGCGTCCCTCCCCCGCATGTGACTGGACACTGCGACCAGGCTGACCACGAGCTCCAACCGCCGTCCCTCCGCGCTGCACACACAAAGAAACTGACCACAACACTGACCGGTGCCAAACGGCCGTGGCTCCCCCAACCTTCACCTGGATGTTCATCATCGCTCCCTTCTCACACTCACACCATTCTTAGGGGCTTGTCACACAGTTCATACATCTCAAGCGCACTACATGAGTAAGGGCTTGTCACACACGTCATACATCTCAAGAACACTTCATTTCTGGGTACGACTCGAACGGTGTATACATCTCAAGCACACGTCAGTTCTGGGTGCTTGTCGCACAGTTAATATTCTTAAGCAAGCGCCATTCTAGGCTTTTTTTCACATAGTTCATTCATTTCAAGCACACGCCATTCCTAGTTTTGTTTCCACATAGTTTCTGCATCTTAAGCACACGTCATTCCTAGGGGCTTGTCACACCTTTCATACACGGCTGTGTCTGCATTCAATTAATATATTTCAAGCAAAAGTCATTCCTGGGGGCTTGCTACACAGTTCACACGTCCGAAGCACACACCATTCCAATGGGTTTTTCCCATTGTTCATACATCTTAAGCACACGCCAATCCTAGTTTTTGTTTACATAGTTCACTCATCTCAAGCACACGCCATTCCTCGGGTTTCTTGTACACAGTTCATGCATCCCTAGCACACGCCATTCCTAGGGGCTTGTCACACCTTTCATACACGGCCGTGTCTGCATGCCCTTACCCTTTCCCCCCCCCCCCCCCCCCCCCCCCAGACCCTCCCATCCCCCGCCCCCTTTCCGCCTGCCAGTTTCTCACATCCTCCCCTTCTTACACTCACAAACACACACAAGGAGATACACTGACCACAACACTGAGAGGTGGCGCAAGGAAATGTCTCATGGTCGGCCCCCGGGCAGTTACTCCCCAGACACGCAGGAGCGGGGTTGGTACAGGTCCGTGTCTTCCGGTGCGTCCCTCCCCCGCATGTCACTGGACACTCGGACAAGGCTGACCACGAGCTCCAACCGCCGTCCCTCCGCACTGCACACACAAATAAACTGACCACAACACTGACCGGTGCCAAACGCCTTGGCTTCACCCCACTGGCAATTCCTCCTCTCTCCCTTCTCACACTCACAGACACACAAGGAGACAAACTGAGCGCAACACTGAGAGGAGCCACACGGCCCATTTACCTCAAGTACACGCCATTCCTAGGGGCATGTCATGCAATTGATGGATTTTAAACACACTTCATTCCTAAAGGCTTGTGACACAGTTCAAACATCTAAAGCACACGTCATTCCTAGGGGCTTGTCTCATCTATATATATATATATACGACTTGTGTCTGTCTGTCTGTGTGTTCGCGATGCACGGCCAAAGTTCTCGATGGATCTGCTTCAAATTTGGTGGGCATATTCAGGTAGACCCCGGACACAACCTGGTCGATGATAATTTTGAACACTTGCTCTCAGCGCGCAGCGCTGAACCGATTTTGGGTTTTCTGTAGATCCACTACATTCATTCCCAGTAACTCTTCCTTATCTTCTCCAGTGTTTTGCGTTTATCTCCCTTCCTTCGTGTGGCGTCAATCCATATTCCCGTTACTATTTTTAGAAGGTCACTGTCCACACCGCTCAATCCATATTCCCGTTACTATTTTTAGAAGTTTTCCTTCGTGTGGCGTCAATCGCGTACGGTGCGCCACTCACCCGGCGAAGCCGGCGTACGGTGCGCCACTCACCCGGCGAAGCCGGCGTACGGTGCGCCACTCACCCTTCGCCGGGTATTCGGCTCTGCTTCTTTCCGGGTATTCATCTAGTAGTTCATATATTTCAAGCACACGTCATTCCAAGGGGCTTGTCACAAAGTTCATACATCTCAAGCACACACCATTCCTAAGGGCGTGTCACACAGCTCCTGCATCTCAAGAACACGCAAATAGTAAGGGCTTCTCAAACATATCAAGCACACGTCGTTCTTAGAGACTTGGCGCACAGTTCATACATCTCAAGCACACACCATTACTGGGGCCTTGTCACACAGTTCATACACCCAAGCAAACGTAATTCTAAGGGCATTTTAACACAGCTCATACATCTCAAGCACACGTCACTTATAGGGGCTTGTCACACAGTTACACACCTGAACCACACGTCATACCTAGATGCTTTTTACACAGTTTATACGTCCCAAGCACACGTCATACCTTGAGGCTTGTCACACAGTTCATACACGGCCGTGTGCCACCACCCCCCCCCCCCCCCCAGCACCTGGCAGTCTGTTCATCCCCCTTCTCACACTGAAAAACACATATACAAGAAGACAAACTGACCACAACACTGAGAGGTGGCACAAGGCCATGTTTTAGAGCTGGCCCCCGGGCAGTTACTCCCCCGACACGCAGGAGCGGGGTTGGTACAGGTCCGTGTCTTTTGCTCTCTCCCTCCCCCGCATGTCACTGGACACTGCGACCAGCCTGACCACGAGCTCCAACCGCCGTTAATCTGTGCTGCACACATAAAGAAAACTGACAACAACACTGTCGCTTGCCTGTTATACCAAACTGCTTCCGCGTTTGACTGGGAGATTGCCCTTCCCAGTGCATAGCACTGACCGAGAGCTGCTAGCCGCTGTGTTATCTCTGCTGTGGGGAAAGGGTGGCTGCTAAACACAGCCAGCAGCTAAAGTAGCAGGAACGAAGCCTTGTCAACAGCTGTGGGGTACCTAACCACCGTGGCTCCCCCCTCCCCTCCCCCTCCCCCCTCCTGGCAGTTACTTCACGCTCCCTTCTCACACTCACAGACACACACAAGGAGACAAACTGATCACAACACTGAGAGGAGCCACGTGAGTTTCAAGCACACATCATTTTTCGGGGCTTGTCACACAGTTCATACATCTCAAGCACACGCCATTTTTCGGGGCTTGTCACACAGTTTATATATCTCAAGCACACGCCATTTTTCGGGGCTTGTCACACAGTTCATACATCTCAAGCACACGCCATTTTTGGGGGGCTTGTCACACAGTTTATATATCTCAAGCACACAGCAGATGTAGGAACTGTGCAACACGCCCCAAGGAATGGTGAGTAATTGAGATGTATGAACTGTGTGATAAGCCTCTAGGAATGCTGTGTGCTTGAGATGTGTGAACTGTGTCAAGCCCCTAGGAATAACGTGTTCATACATTTCAATCACACGCCATTCCTAGGGGCTTGTCAAACAAAACAAGAAGCGAAGCCTTCAAGGCTCCCGTAAGAAATCGACAAACAGTAACACAAGCTCAAGTCACTCCGTCACACGCACATGCACACGCACACACACCACACACACACCACACACTCAGAGTTAAAACTAACGCATCATATTTACTCCATGTATAATTTTTAAAAGAAGTCAAACAAATACAATGACTGTGTATTTGTTGTTGGTGTAGTTGTTCCTGAAGGAGATCTTGTGCAATCCCCTCTCTCTCTCTCTCTCACACACACACACACACACACACACACACACACACACACACACACACACACACACACACACACACACACACACACATACACACACACACACTTTTATACTGCATCAGCATAATTATCATGGCAAAGCTTATCTACAATCATTAACTTACTCTAGAGCTTGCGTATCAAGATAATATATTCTTGGAATTGTCATACGACTAAGATTTAAAGATATGGGCGTCACGATGGTCACACTCAGACAGGTTCACATGAGGTTATTTGCCCTGGTCCTCGCACTCCGAAGTCTCTGATATTGTTCAGTGACACATTGTCCTGCTGGCAACCAGCTCCACGTGCTTGGGCATGAACGGTCACCAAGAAGACCATTATCTCTCATATACTGGCTGTGTGAAAGCTATTAAGGTCAATGACAGAAAAACCGTGTACTTCCTCACTGCAGCCCAAGGAATCCTGTTTAATCCTATCAGAGAGTTGTAATGTTAATTTGTAAGGACGTCCTTTCCTGAAACAAATGAAGAGATGGATTACAACGCTGCAGTGTTCTCTGCCCTGGATTGTAGCTTGCCCGTCGTAAATCAGCAGTAGATAATTATGCGGGTGCTGTGTTCATTTGGAAATCTACCATCAACTTATCTGTCTTTTGCACTGCAGACACTAAGCAATAGGTACCTGCCATGTGGTCACTTTTTCCACTGCTGTCCTCAGTCATATACTTTTCATCAAGACTTGTCACCATGCCGAGTGGATTTAAATTCAGAAGTCGTCATGTGGCTGAGGCATATCTGACAAAGCGTCGATCTTGTTGTAGCTTATCCTCCTTTCTGAAACAAAAGGCAAAATACGATTAGTTGTGATGACTACAACCTACACAAACAAGAAGGGCAAAGCCCATACGACTCACATGCTTTACACATTTTTCCTACCAAAATACATGTGACCTTGACCCAAGGTCAAGGTCATCCAAGGTCATGCAACACAAAGCTGTTAATTCAAGACATAGGAAGTACAATGGTGCTTATTGGCTCTTTCTACCATGAGATATGGTCACTTTTAGTGGTTCACTACCTTATTTTGGTCACATTTCATAAGGGTCAAAGTGACCTTGACCTTGATCATATGTGACCAAATGTGTCTCATGATGAAAGCATAACATGTGCCCCACATAATTTTTAAGTTTGAAACAGTTATCTTCCATAGTTCAGGGTCAAGGTCACTTCAAAATATGTATACAATCCAACTTTGAAGAGCTCCTGTGACCTTGACCTTGAAGCAAGGTAAACCAAACTGGTATCAAAAGATGGGGCTTACTTTGCCCTATATATCATATATAGGTGAGGTATTCAATCTCAAAAACTTCAGAGAAAATGGGAAAAATGTGAAAAATAGCTGTTTTTTAGGCAACATTTATGGCCCCTGCGACCTTGACCTTGAAGCAAGGTCAAGATGCTATGTATGTTTTTTGGGGCCTTGTCATCATACACCATCTTGCCAAATTTGGTACTGATAGACTGAATAGTGTCCAAGAAATATCCAACGTTAAAGTTTTCCGGACGTCCGGACGGACGGACGGACGGACGACTCGGGTGAGTACATAGACTCACTTTTGCTTCGCATGTGAGTCAATAAAAACAGTGTTTTGATACTAAATAGTCGGGTTATACAAGCTACTTTACCTATGCAGCATGCATGGGAATCCTACATTATGCGTAACATGTCAACTGACTGCAGCAGCCTGGTTCTTAAAACAATTCTGACGGTCAACACAGTCAACACACTATTCACAGTCCATTTTGGGGAGCAACTGAGGTACTCTCCAGTGGTGGATTTAGGAGGGGGCGGGGAAGGGGGCCCGGACCACCCCCCCCCCCACCCCCCTATAGGGAAAGAGAGAGAGATTCAGGGGGGGGGGGGTCATGCACCCGACCCACCCTGGCATTTTCGGGCGCTTTGCACCCTCAATTCAGGCGCTTCGCGCCTTCAAGTTCGTGAAAAGTTTGGGTGTGCCCCCCTTTCCTGGATCCACCCTTGCTATCTGATGGTCTTGGTTGAATGATAACGATCAACTCAGAAGGAAGAAATCGACAGAGGAAAAAATAAACCATTAACATTAACCGCTGAAAAATACAGAATCACATGTGCCATTATGTAGAACAAAATTCCACAGCAAGCTTTCTTTGGACGACTGTCGTTGTCTCAAAACTCGCATGCTACCTGCTGTCCAACAGAAGCTAATCTAACGTTGTGCTGCCTTGAAAAAAAATGCCAACAAAGCCAAGGAAGCTGTTGCAAGTTGAGTTTACCAAACGTTACGGACATCAACGAATCGTGATAAGCTTACTGCGTAAACAGCAAATAGTATAATCAAAGAGAAAAGTCTGGAATGAAACGCGATACAGATCTAGGTAGATCTAGCATTCACAAATTGTCTGTAGAAAGGCACCGCATTTTACAGACAGAACCATGACAGAGCATGTTTAGAAACTGAGGCAAAATCTGAATAATTTTGACTTTGAGAACAGATTCCTCCCATTTCCTTATATCTGCATGTTCAAGTAAATAGTAGACAGTTTTATACGGGCAGAGTAAACTTTAGACTCTACTGCAAGTCTTGAAATTCACATAAATCGACCCAAGAACAAAGACATCCAAACATTACAGGCAGTTTAGATCAACTAATTTCACTGGAGGTGACTGCCTAGCACTGTTTTTCATATCCGTGTCTGCTGGAATAGAAAGAAATTAAACAAAACGAATGATCAGTAAGCTTAATTATGTGACACGCTTTATGAGTGGGAGACACTAGATCTGTTTGTACTTACATTGTTACTGGGGACACGACTGCCAGATCGACACTGCGCTTTTGACAGCTGATCTTCCCTGCGCAGACACTGGAAACACGCTGTGCAGATCAAACTGTTGGAAATCTCCTTTGGCTTTGGTATCTTCTTTATCTATTTTTCTTGAGCTAAGAAATCGAATAATGTGAAATCGTCTTCCCCGAATCGGCGAATGCAGAGGTGAGAACTGGAAAGTGAGTCTAAACCACAATCCGTTACGCGACCTGACCTGATCTTGACCCCTGACCTGGTCTACATACCACACACAACACAAACCAGTCACCTGCTTTTACCCGCCCAAAACCCCCCACCACCCGTTTTCTGTGAATACACTCTTTAACTACACACATGCCGACAAAATGTTGACCATTGCTTCAATACTTTGAAGATGTTGCTTGAAAAATAACCAGGTGAAATGAGCATTTCGGTGTTTAGTCAAATGTTAAAGTTTCTACCACAGACATACACACGCACGCACGCACGCACGCACAGACAGACAAAGTTACGATCGCATAGGCTACACTTACGTGAGCAAAAAAACTGCACGTTTACGTAAAAAGCCGAACTGCAATTTACCAAGGGAAATGAAAATAAGGGGCGAATTTTGACTGCAAGTGAAAAGCAGACAGAAGCTACGAGACAATGAGTAGATCTAAATAGACCAGTTTACGCTACGAGACAATGAGTAGATCTAAATAGACCAGTTTACGCTACGAGACAATGAGTAGATCTAAATAGACCAGTTTACGCTACGAGACAATGAGTAGATCTAAATAGACCAGTTTACGCTACGAGACAATGAGTAGATCTAAATAGACCAGTTTAATCTACGAGACAATGAGTAGATCTAAATAGACCAGTTTACGCTACGAGACAATGAGTAGATCTAAATAGACCAGTTTACGCTGCGAGACAATGAGTAGATCTAAATAGACCAGTTTACGCTACGAGACAATGAGTAGATCTAAATAGACCAGTTTACGCTGCGCAACGTATCAAAACGCTCGATATCAACAATTGCCAGGCCAAACAGAATTTCTTTTCCAACCTATAACGTTTGGTAAGATGTGTGATTACGTTGTTTACTCGCTAACCAGCGTTTAACTTGTCCTTGAAACGCAATTACACAAGATGAAACATAGCTGTGTTTGACCCAACCCTCATCTGAATCTCTTGGCACGTGGCAGTCTGACAGTCAGTACGTCTGTCTGTCTGTCGGCCTGCCCGTGATTACGGGCAATATTGTCACTGGAACAATCATGTCCTTCACTCCATAATTCGCTCGCATTTCAATATTTAGAAAAAGCAACTCGCGTACATGTGGTTCGACACAGCAAGCCATGTAGTATTCTCTATACACATCTCTGTTTGGATTAAGGTTAATGGTTAAGAACACATAAAAATCATCTTTTAATCTGGTATTAACATTTCAATTTCAATTATAATTTCAATTAAGAAATTAATCAAATAAACCGATTTTGGTTTTTCTGTAAATCCACTACATTCATTCCCAGTAACTCTTCCTTATCTTCTCCAGTGTTTGCGTTTATCTCCCTTCCTTCGTGTGGCGTCAATCCATATTCCCGTTACTATTTTTAGAAGTTTTCCTTCGTGTGGCGTCAATCGCGTACGGTGCGCCACTCACCCGGCGAAGCCGGCGTACGGTGCGCCACTCACCCGGCGAAGCCGGCGTACGGTGCGCCACTCACCCTTCGCCGGGTATTCGGCTCTACTTCTTTCCGGGTATTCATCTAGTAGTTCATATATTTCAAGCACACGTCATTCCAAGGGGCTTGTCACAAAGTTCATACATCTCAAGCACACACCATTCCCAAGGGCGTGTCACACAGCTCCTGCATCTCAAGAATACGCAATTAGTAAGGGCTTCTCAAACATATCAAGCACACGTCGTTCTTAGAGACTTGGCGCACAGTTCATACATCTCAAGCACACACCATTACTGGGGCCTTGTCACACAGTTCATACACCCAAGCAAACGTAATTCTAAGGGCATTTTAACACAGCTCATACATCTCAAGCACACGTCACTTATAGGGGCTTGTCACACAGTTACACACCTGAAACACACGTCATACCCAGATGCTTTTTACACAGTTTATACGTCCCAAGCACACGTCATACCTTGAGGCTTGTCACACAGTTCAACACGGCTGTGTGCCACCACCCCCCCCCCCCCCCCCCCCCAGCACCTGGCAGTCTGTTCATCCCCCTTCTCACACTGAAAAACACATATACAAGAAGACAAACTGACCACAACACTGTGAGGTGGCACAAGGCCATGTTTTAGAGCTGGCCCCCGGGCAGTTACTCCCCTGACACGCAGGAGCGGGGTTGGTACAGGTCCGTGTCTTTTGCTGTGTCCCTCCCCCGCATGTCACTGGACACTGCGACCAGCCTGACCACGAGCTCCAACCGCCGTTAATCTGTGCTGCACACATAAAGAAAACTGACCACAACACTGACCGGTGCCAAACGCCTTGGCTTCACCCCACTGGCAATTCCTCCTCTCTCCCTTCTCACACCCACAGACACACAAGGAGACAAACTTCATTCCTAAAGGCTTGTGACACAGTTCAAACATCTAAAGCACACGTCATTCCTGGGGGCTTGTCTCATCTATATAAGCTACTCACAAAAAGTTAAGGATCACTTGCACACAAACTCATAACTTTCCAAATAAGAAAGCCAATGCGTTGGTATTTGGCACACGTTTAATTCAATGCTTTAGTGATAACGATACAACATTTCCTTTAATTTCGAGCAATCGTTTGGTCTGTACATTTTATCAAAGTGTGTACGTATCAAAATGTAATTTCACAAAGTCGTTGAAATCACAAGACATGGCATTCAGATGCTCCCAAAAGTTCAGTAATGCGTGTAACCGCCCTGGCTGTTCTGGCACTCGACGCAGCGAGTCCTCATAGAGTTGACCAGGGTGGTGAAGATCCTCTGTGGAAGCGCCTGCCACTCTGCCTGCAGCAGCTGGTAGAGGTGCTGGACATCCCTGAGAGGGTGGTGGTTGCTCCTCACTTTGCGATCCAACTCATCCCAGAGGTTCTCAATCGGGTTGAGATCGGGACTGCATGCTGGCCACTCCATTCTGTTGACTCCAGACTGCTGCAGGAAGTCGTTGACCACCCTTGCCCTGTGGGGGCGAGCGTTGTCATCCTGGTAGACAGCATGCGGTCCCATCTGCTGCAGTGTAGGCACAGCCAGCGGTCGAAGGATCTCATCCCGGTATCGGAGGCCAGTCAGGTTACCCTGTACATGAAACAAGGGTGTTCTGTGGTGAAGGCTGAAGGCCCCCCAGACCATTACAGAACCTCCACCAAAGGCTACCTTTTCTTGGACAGTGGCGTCAATGTAGCGTTCCCCTTGGCGCCCCCAGACCCTCAGTCGGTCGTCGTTGTGGTTCAGGGTGAAGTGTGATTCATCACTGAACAGGACCTGGGACCATTGCTGACGTGTCCACCTCACGTGACGTCTGTAGTGCTGCCCTATGGGCTGGAGTTAGGCGTGGCCGTACAGCTGGGCGACGAGAACGGAGGTTAAACCCATAAAGGCGATTCCGTATGGTCTGCTGGCTGATGTTGGTGTTAGTAGCCACCCTCAGCTGCCTTCGAATAATGCTGGAAGAGGCTGTTCTGGTTTGCAAGGCTAGTCGTTCAATGAGACGATCTTCATGTGGAGTTGTCTTCTTTGGTCGCCCAGGTCTGCATCTTTCCTGGACCCTCCCGGTGGCTGTGAAACGTTGAATCAGTCTGACAATGACCGAGATGGACACGTGAAGTCGCCTGGCCACTTCTCGCTTGGGGACACCATCTTGGAACCATGCAACAGCTCGTCCCTTCTCAAACTCGTTCAATTTTCGTCGTGGAGGCATTGTCAGATAATGCCTAATACTGGTGGTATGGCTTCTCAAAAAGCCAAGCAAGTGACAGCATCTCACACAAAAACAGCAGTGCTTGCACCTGCATAATGGTTTTTCCATGTGGCTTGTGCAATGTGTTCGGGCTGAACGATCCAAAACAAGGTCCTTTTTCGCAAGTTTCCGCTTTTTCTTTTGCTACCAAGCTCAGTAGTAGAGAATCTCATGCAATGTTCCCACTAATACAACATCGCCCACTTACAGCTGAACAAGAATTCATAACAATTTGGTTTGACTGAGAAAGAAATAACAGTAGCGAACTGATTTTATTGAGCACCTGTTTTCTCATAGTGATCCTTAACTTTTTGTGAGTAGTGTATATATATATACGACTTGTGTCTGTCTGTCTGTGTGTTCGCGATGCACGGCCAAAGTTCTCGATGGATCTGCTTCAAATTTGGTGGGCATATTCAGGTAGACTCCGGACACAACCTGGTCGATGAGAATTTTGAACACTTGCTCTCGGCGCGCAGCGCTGAACCGATTTTGGGTTTTCTGTAGATCCACTACATTCATTCCCAGTAACTCTTCCTTATCTTCTCCAGTGTTTTGCGTTTATCTCCCTTCCTTCGTGTGGCGTCAATCCATATTCCCGTTACTATTTTTAGAAGGTCACTGTCCACAACGCTCAATCCATATTCCCGTTACTATTTTTAGAAGTTTTCCTTCGTGTGGCGTCAATCGCGTACGGTGCGCCACTCACCCGGCGAAGCCGGCGTATGGTGCGCCACTCACCCGGCGAAGCCGGCGTACGGTGCGCCACTCACCCTTCGCAGGGTATTCGGCTCTACTTCTTTCCGGGTATTCATCTAGTAGTTCATATATTTCAAGCACACGTCATTCCAAGGGGCTTGTCACAAAGTTCATGCATCTCAAGCACACACCATTCCTAAGGGCGTGTCACACAGCTCCTGCATCTCAAGAACACGCAATTAGTAAGGGCTTCTCAAACATATCAAGCACACGTCGTTCTTAGAGACTTGGCGCACAGTTCATACATCTCAAGCACACACCATTACTGGGGCCTTGTCACACAGTTCATACACCCAAGCAAACGTAATTCTAAGGGCATTTTAACACAGCTCATACATCTCAAGCACACGTCACTTATAGGGGCTTGTCAAACAGTTACACACCTGAAACACACGTCATACCCAGATGCTTTTTACACAGTTTATACGTCCCAAGCACACGTCATACCTTGAGGCTTGTCACACAGTTCATACACGGCTGTGTGCCACCACCCCCCCCCCCCCCCAGCACCTGGCAGTCTGTTCATCCCCCTTCTCACACTGAAAAACACATATACAAGAAGACAAACTGACCACAACACTGTGAGGTGGCACAAGTCAATGTCTGAGAGCTGGCCCCCGGGCAGTTACTCCCCTGACACGCAGGAGCGGGGTTGGTACAGGTCCGTGTCTTTTGCTGTGTCCCTCCCCCGCATGTCACTGGACACTGCGACCAGCCTGACCACGAGCTCCAACCGCCGTTAATCTGTGCTGCACACATAAAGAAAACTGACAACAACACTGTCGCTTGCCTGTTATACCAAACTGCTTCCGCGTTTGACTGGGAGATTGCCCTTCCCAGTGCATAGCACTGACCGAGAGCTACTAGCCGCTGTGTTATCTCTGCTGTGGGGAAAGGGTGGCTGCTAAATACAGCCAGCAGCTAAAGTAGCAGGAACGAAGCCTTGTCAACAGCTGTGAGGTACCTAACCACCGTGGCTCCCCCCTCCCCCATCCCCCCTCCTGGCAGTTACTTCACGCTCCCTTCTCACACTCACAGACACACACAAGGAGACAAACTGATCACAACACTGAGAGGAGCCACGTGAGTTTCAAGCACACATCATTTTTCGGGGCTTGTCACACAGTTCATACATCTCAAGCACACGCCATTTTTCGGGGCTTGTCACACAGTTTATATATCTCAAGCACACGCCATTTTTTCGGGGCTTGTCACACAGTTTATACATCTCAAGCACACGCCATTTTTCGGGGCTTGTCACACAGTTCATACATCTCAAGCACACGCCATTGTTGGGGGGCTTGTCACACAGTTTATATATCTCAAGCACACAGCAGATGTAGGAATTGTGCAACACGCCCCAAGGAATGGTGCGTAATTGAGATGTATGAACTGTGTGACAAGCCTCTAGGAATGCTGTGTGCTTGAGATGTGTGAACTGTGTCAAGCCCCTAGGAATAACGTGTTCATACATTTCAATCACACGCCATTCCCAGGGGCTTGTCAAACAGTTTATACATCTCAAACACACGCCATTCCTAGGGGCTTGTCAAAAAGTTTATACATCTCAAACACACGTCATTCCTAGGGGCTTGTCAAACAGTTTATACATCTCAAACACACGCCATTCCTAGGGGCTTGTCAAATAGTTTATATATCTCAAACACACGCCATTCCTAGGGACTTGTCAAATAGTTTATACATCTCAAACACACGCCATTCCTAGGGACTTGTCAAATAGTTTATACATCTCAAACACACGCCATTCCTAGGGGCTTGTCAAATAGTTTATACATCTCAAACACACGCCATTCCTAGGGGCTTGTCAAATAGTTTATACAACTCAAACACACGCCATTCCTAGGGGCTCCCCATTTGAATTGTAGTTTGTTACGTTACGTCATTGCATTGCCTGTTTCAACGCAGAAATGAGGTCAATACAAACAAAACAAGAGGCGAAGCCTTCAAGGCTGCCGTAAGAAATCGACAAACAGTAACACAAGCTAAAGTCACTCCGTCACACGCACATGCACACGCACACACACCACACACACACCACACACTCAGAGTTAAAACTAACGCATCATACTTACTCCATGTATAATTTTTTAAAGAAGTCAAACAAATACAATGACTGTGTATTATTTTGTTGTTGGTGTAGTTGTTCCTGAAGGAGATCTTGTGCAATCCCCCCTCGCTCTCTCTCTCTCTCACACACACACACACACACATACACACACACACACACACACACACACACACACACATACACACACACACACACACTTTTATACTGCATCAGCATAATTATCATGGCAAAGTTTATCTACAATCATTAACTTACTCTAGAGCTTGCGTATCAAGATAATATATTCTTGGAATTGTCATACGACTAAGATTTAAAGATATGGGCGTCACGATGGTCACACTCAGACAGGTTCACATGAGGTTATTTGCCCTGGTCCTCGCACTCCGAAGTCTCTGATATTGTTCAGTGACACATTGTCCTGCTGGCAACCAGCTCTACGTGCTTGGGCATGAACGGTCACCAAGAAGACCATTATCTCTCATATACTGGCTGTGTGAAAGCTATTAAGGTCAATGACAGAAAAACCGTGTACTTCCTCACTGCAGCCCAGGGAATTTGTTTAATCCTGTCCCACTCAATTATCGGAATGTTCCTGTACGCTATGTCTTTGTATCAGAGAGTTGTAATGTTAATTTGTAAGGACGTCCTTTCCTGAAACAAATGAAGAGATGGATTACAACGCTGCAGTGTTCTCTGCCCTGGATTGTAGCTTGCCCGTCGTAAATCAGCAGTAGATAATTATGCGGGTGCTGTGTTCATTTGGAAATCTACAATCAACTTATCTGTCTTTTGCACTGCAGACACTAAGCAATAGGTACCTGCCATGTGGTCACTTTTTCCACTGCTGTCCTCAGTCATATACTTTTCATCAAGACTTGTCACCATGCCGAGTGGATTTAAATTCAGAAGTCGTCATGTGGCTGAGGCATATCTGACATAGCGTCGATCTTGTTGTAGCTTATCCTCCTTTCTGAAACAAAAGGCAAAATACGATTAGTTGTGATGACTACAACCTACACAAATAAAAACAGTGTTTTGATACTTAATAGTCGGGTTATACAAGCTACTTTACCTATGCAGCATGCATGGGAATCCTACATTATGCGTAACATGTCAACTGACTGCAGCAACCTGGTTCTTAAAACAATTCTGACGGTCAACACAGTCAACACACAATTCACAGTCCATTTTGAGGAGCAACTGAGGTACTCTCCAGTGGTGGATTTAGGAGGGGGCGGGGAAGGGGGCCCGGACCCCCCTATAGGGAAAGAGAGAGAGATTCAGGTGGGGGGGGTGGGGTCATGCACCCGACCCACCCTGGCATTTTCGGGCGCTTTGCACCCTCAATTCAGGCGCTTCGCGCCTTCAAGTTCGTGAAAAGTTTGGGTGTGCCCCCCTTTCCTGGATCCACCCTTGCTATCTGATGGTCTTGGTTGAATGATAACGATCAACTCAGAAGGAAGAGATCAACAGAGGAAAAAAATAAACCATTAACATTAACCGCTGAAAAATACAGAATCACATGTGCCATTATGTAGAACAAAATTCCACAGCAAGCTTTCTTTGGACGACTGTCGTTGTCTCAAAACTCGCATGCTACCTGCTGTCCAACAGAAGCTAATCTAACGTTGTGCATGTGCTGCCTTGAAAAAAAAATGCCAACAAAGCCAAGGAAGCTGTTGCAAGGTGAGTTTACCAAACGTTACGGACATCAACGAATCGTGATAAGCTTACTGCGGAAACAGCAAATAGTATAATCAAAGAGAAAAGTCTGGAATGAAACGCGATACAGATCTAGGTAGATCTAGCATTCACAAATTGTCTGTAGAAAGGCACCACATTTTACAGACAGAACCATGACAGAGCATGTTTTGAAACTGAGGCAAAATCTTAATAATTTTGACTTTGAGAACAGATTCCTCCCGTTTCCTTATATCTGCATGTTCAAGTAAATAGTAGACAGTTTTATACGGGCAGAGTAAACTTGAGACTCTACTGCAAGTCTTGAAATTCACATAAATCGAACCAAGAACAAAGACATCCAAACATTACAGGCAGTTTAGATCAACTAATTTCACTGGAGGTGACTGCCTAGCACTGTTTTTCATATATCCGTGTCTGCTGAAATAGAAAGAAATTAAACAAAACGAATGATCAGTAAGCTTAATTATGTGACACGCTTTATGAGTGGGAGACACTAGATCTGTTTGTACTTACATTGTTACTGGGGACACGACTGCCA
>NC_090245.1:111111880-111116880 GCF_037325665.1 Littorina saxatilis
ATGTCCTACCAAAGGTTACAAACCAGACAACATGAATCATGCTGTGTTCCTCTTGAGAATGTGCCATGTCCTACCAAAGGTTACAAACCAGACAACATGAATCATGCTGTGTTCCTCTTGAGAAAGTGCCATGTCCTACCAAAGGTTACAAACCAGACAACATGAATCATGCTGTGTTCCTCTTGAGAATGTACCATGTCTTACCAAAGGTTACAAACCAGACAACATGAATCATGCTGTGTTCCTCTTGAGAATGTGCCATGTCCTACCAGAGGTTACAAACCAGACAACATGAATCATGCTGTGTTCCTCTTGAGAATGTGCCATGTCCTACCAAAGGTTACAAACCAGACAACATGAATCATGCTGTGTTCCTCTTGAGAAAGTGCCATGTCCTACCAAAGGTTACAAACCAGACAACATGAATCATGCTGTGTTCCTCTTGAGAACGTGCCATGTCCTACCAAAGGTTACAAACCAGACAACATGAATCATGCTGTGTTCCTCTTGAGAAAGTGCCATGTCCTACCAAAGGTTACAAACCAGACAACATGAATCATGCTGTGTTCCTCTTGAGAATGTACCATGTCCTACCAAAGGTTACAAACCAGACAACATGAATCATGCTGTGTTTCTCTTGAGAATGTACCATGTCCTACCATAGGTTACAAACCAGACAACATGAATCATGCTGTGTTCCTCTTGAGAATGTACCATGTCCTACCAAAGGTTACAAACCAGACAACATGAATCATGCTGTGTTCCTCTTGAGAATGTGCCATGTCCTACCAACGGTTACAAACCAGACAACATGAATCATGCTGTGTTCCTCTTGAGAATGTACCATGTCCTACCAAAGGTTACAAACCAGACAACATGAATCATGCTGTGTTCCTCTTGAGAACGTGCCATGTCCTACCAAAGGTTACAAACCAGACAACATGAATCATGCTGTGTTCCTCTTGAGAATGTGCCATGTCCTACCAAAGGTTACAAACCAGACAACATGAATCATGCTGTGTTCCTCTTGAGAATGTGCCATGTCCTACCAAAGGTTACAAACCAGACAACATGAATCATGCTGTGTTCCTCTTGAGAATGTGCCATGTCCTACCAAAGGTTACAAACCAGACAACATGAATCATGCTGTGTTCCTCTTGAGAATGTACCATGTCCTACCAAAGGTTACAAACCAGACAACATGAATCATGCTGTGTTCCTCTTGAGAATGTGTCATGTCCTACCAAAGGTTACAAACCAGACAACATGAATCATGCTGTGTTCCTCTTGAGAATGTACCATGTCCTACCAAAGGTTACAAACCAGACAACATGAATCATGCTGTGTTCCTCTTGAGAATGTGCCATGTCCTACCAAAGGTTACAAACCAGACAACATGAATCATGCTGTGTTCCTCTTGACAAAGTGCCATGTCCTACCAAAGGTTACAAACCAGACAGCATGAATCATGCTGTGTTCCTCTTGAGAATGTGCCATGTCCTACCAAAGGTTACAAACCAGACAACATGAATCATGCTGTGTTCCTCTTGAGAAAGTACCATGTCCTACCAAAGGTTACAAACCAGACAACATGAATCATGCTGTGTTCCTCTTGAGAACGTGCCATGTCCTACCAAAGGTTACAAACCAGACAACATGAATCATGCTGTGTTCCTCTTGAGAACGTGCCATGTCCTACCACAGGTTACAAACCAGACAACATGAATCATGCTGTGTTCCTCTTGAGAATGTGTCATGTCCTACCAAAGGTTACAAACCAGACAACATGAATCATGCTGTGTTCCTCTTGAGAATGTGCCATGTCCTACCACAGGTTACAAACCAGACAACATGAATCATGCTGTGTTCCTCTTGAGAATGTACCATGTCCTACCAAAGGTTACAAACCAGACAACATGAATCATGCTGTGTTCCTCTTGAGAATGTACCATGTCCTACCAAAGGTTACAAACCAGACAACATGAATCATGCTGTGTTCCTCTTGAGAATGTGTCATGTCCTACCAAAGGTTACAAACCAGACAACATGAATCATGCTGTGTTCCTCTTGAGAATGTACCATGTCCTACCAAAGGTTACAAACCAGACAACATGAATCATGCTGTGTTCCTCTTGAGAATGTGCCATGTCCTACCAAAGGTTACAAACCAGACAACATGAATCATGCTGTGTTCCTCTTGAGAATGTACCATGTCCTACCAAAGGTTACAAACCAGACAACATGAATCATGCTGTGTTCCTCTTGAGAATGTACCATGTCCTACCAAAGGTTACAAACCAGACAACATGAATCATGCTGTGTTCCTCTTGAGAATGTACCATGTCCTACCAAAGGTTACAAACCAGACAACATGAATCATGCTGTGTTCCTCTTGAGAAAGTGCCATGTCCTACCAAAGGTTACAAACCAGACAACATGAATCATGCTGTGTTCCTCTTGAGAACGTGCCATGTCCTACCAAAGGTTACAAACCAGACAACATGAATCATGCTGTGTTCCTCTTGAGAATGTGCCATGTCCTACCAAAGGTTACAAACCAGACAACATGAATCATGCTGTGTTCCTCTTGAGAATGTACCATGTCCTACCTAAGGTTACAAACCAGACAACATGAATCATGCTGTGTTCCTCTTGAGAATGTACCATGTCCTACCAAAGGTTACAAACCAGACAACATGAATCATGCTGTGTTCCTCTTGAGAATGTGCCATGTCCTACCAAAGGTTACAAACCAGACAACATGAATCATGCTGTGTTCCTCTTGAGAATGGAGTCCCTCGTGGCCCTGTTCACACTCTACACGCCGGCACTCTCTGACGTCATATCCATGCATGCGTGTGAGGACAATAGTATGCTGATGACACCCAGATAAAGGGTTGTGGTCCCCCCTCCCCCGCCCCCCTCCCCTATCCTTCCTCCCCTATAATCTTCCGAAAGAGATTTTATAAGACTGAACATTGCATCAAAGATGAAAAAAAACCCGTGTTCGCTCTTGCGATCGACACCTGCATCAGTAGGAATAGTGAGGAGAAAAGCGACTACAGAAATAATTTGTCTTTTCTCCATATGCAATTTTCTTCTTAAAGTTCATAGAGTGAAGAATAAGAGAAGGCATAGAGAGCAGAATATATTATCTAAGTTAGCATTGAAACGGTGTGGAATTAAGATTCACACTCTAAAATCATATTTGTTCTTTTCCTTAGTAAATGGTTTGGAAATAGGTATAATCCAGTCCTTTCTCATTGTTCTCTCGCGGTAGAATTTAATTGGCTCTGACACGATGGCGCCGAACTGACTGGATTCAAGTTATGGAGGTCGGAGGGGCCTGTCTGTGAACCTTTTTCCCCCCTCTCCCAATGTAACCTTTCTGTATTGTCTTTTTAACCCCTCGGTCACTTCTCCTGTCACTAACCCCCTACGCCTTTGTTTGTGCGCGAGGGCAGTCAGCGAGGGCAGTCAGCGAGGGCATTGTTTTGCTACATCCACCTCTCACCTCCCTCCTCCCCAACCCCTTTTCCTTTTTGACCTAATTCTTTACTTCTATGTTGCTGTGCTTTTGTTAATAATACTTGTTACACACAGACGAACACACACACACACACACACATACACTCACACACACACACTCTCTCTCTCTCTCTCTCTCTCTCTCTCTCTCTCTCTCTCTCTCTCTCTCTTCTGTAGCTTTTTTTTATCAATCTTTCTTTTACCCATGTATTCAATATAAACGTGTATTCTGTATTTATTTGTTTAGTAGAATGTAGATTTTATGTTTATCATCTTCATACGAGAAGCCTGTTGAATATACACTGTGTTTGATTGTGGTTAACTTGTAACTGCATACGTTTTTTTGGTGTGACATGACTATTTTGCGAGGTAATAGTCAGAGGTTTTGCACTTTGATCGCAGTGTTGATAACCAATGAGTGTTTGGTATCAAATGATGCGTCGAAGAATTTCCATTTTATTGATGTATTTCTTTATAACGGTTTTGATGTAGTTTTCTTAGTACAGGAGTTTTTGTGTATTTTTGAGGGATTTTAACTGAGCTGCTGTGGAGGCTGACAGCAGCCTCGAAACTCTCCCCCTCCCTCCCCATTTTTGTTTGTGGTCCCAGAGCGACGTTTTCATTGGTTCCTTAGCTGTGACGTCAGGGACAGTCATGGAAGGTATATAAGCTATTAGTTTTTGAGGTTCGGCGGTTTCTTGACCCCAACAAATTGGGGGGGGGGGGGGGGAGTTTGCCCAGTCGGTAGAGGCGCTGGCTTTAAAACCGGTTGTTACTATCCGCGTGGGTTCAACCCCCAAGTTCGGCGCGGGATGTGTGTCCCAGAGTCAACTTTGTGCAGACTCTCCTCGGTGTCCGAACACCCCCGTGTGCACGCATGCGCACGATAAAGATCCCAGGGTCACAGCGAAAGCCTCAGGCCTTGGAAACACGAATACATGCATGCAAAAATATGAAGCCCGGGTGTCCGTTCGGCCAACAGCCAAAAAAGTAACCATTTCAGCACTGACCCAAGACGACCCAACCAGGTCCCAAGCCCATTTCAGGTCTCCTCTAGCAGCCGGCAGCCAGCTGTCTACATCCCCCCCCCCCCCCTCCCACGCATTTTTATTTTTTATTTTCATACAAAGCCGGGTTTTCCCGTGTAACATGCCCCTAATGGCTTTGCCGTGAGGGCGTAAAACTTTCAGTTCACTCAGGTTCGGCGGTAGTCTGAGCAACCAACCTGACTAAGTGTCTAAAAGGTATACCGGACTTCCCACTTAGAGTTACAGCATTGCTCCTTTGGGAATGGTTGTGGGAGGGTCCCAACCTGAGTACCGAACGGTTGTGGGAGGGTCCCAACCTAGTATTGAAGTATTTGTTGTCAACTCTAAGTTGTCCTCCGGGATTTCAGCAACCAACCTGACTTTGTTGTCTAAATGGTATACCGGACTCCGCCCTGTGGACTGAACAAACAGGGTTAAAAACAA
>NC_090245.1:111121880-111124880 GCF_037325665.1 Littorina saxatilis
ACAGGCATACCTTGCATGTTACAGCGCTTAATAAAGGATGTTTTTAGGTCATGGTTACACCTTTGGTTTGCAATCACGGCTCTCTCCAACCCTTTCACATATTATGCACATTCATAGAAAGGTAAAACACATTTCACAAACTGCACATGCATCGTACAGCCTGTACAAGTATGTTTTTACTTGTTCGTGTCTGATTCGTATTTTACACCGTGTTGAACACAACAAAAATAAATCACTCGCAACCGTGTGTGTGGGTGTGCGCGTCTTATTCGCCGGGTACTGCAGAGGTAAGCATACTCACTGCAGCCTTGTCGTTTCCAACGTTCGTGCTTTCCCAACTGCTCCAACTCGATACTGGTGTTGATATAAGAACAGGTTACTGGAGGAGAAAACCATGATCAATTAATAGTGATAGCATCACGAGGGGCATCCACATTGTTGTTGTTGTTGTTGTTGTTGTTGTTGTTGTTGTTGTTGTTGTATTCTATTACAATATATTTGTACCATTGTTTTTAAATCGTCCTTATTATTTGTGTTGGTTTTTTTTAACTTCTGTGTGGGTGTTTTTTTGTCAAGCGAGGCACTACATAATTTATGTTTATTGATTCCTGCCTGTTACCCAAAAAGCTTATATAATTTGATATACTTATGCTCTCCAACTATCTCAAATACATCTTGTTTCACGTAATTAGATCATTCTAAATAAGGCGTGTGGTGCTTTGTTGGAGGCAAATGTTCCACGTAATTAGATCATTCTAAATAAGGCGTGTGGTGCTTTGTTGGAGGCAAATGTTCCACGTAATTAGATCATTCTAAATAAGGCGTGTGGTGCTTTGTTGGAGGCAAATGTTTCACGTAATTAGATCATTCTAAATAAGGCGTGTGGTGCTTTGTTGGAGGCAAATGTTTCACGTAATTAGATCATTCTAAATAAGGCGTGTGGTGCTTTGTTGGAGGCAAATGTTTCACGTAATTAGATCATTCTAAATAAGGCGTGTGGTGCTTTGTTGGAGGCAAATGTTTCACGTAATTAGATCATTCTAAATAAGGCGTGTGGTGCTTTGTTGGAGGCAAATATTCCACGTAACTAGAGCATTCTAAATAAGGCGTGTGGTGCTTTGTTGGAGGCAAATGTTCCACGTAATTAGATCATTCTAAATAAGGCGTGTGGTGCTTTGTTGGAGGCAAATGTTGAGGAAGCAAACTTCGCAAAGTCGACTTCTTCAAGGAAATGAGAGACTTAAAACCTTTGGAAACTCAGAATTGCCACCTGAGGATATGACTGTTGGTTTTCTTGCTCGTTAATCGTAAATATAATGACTATTCTTTTTGTCACCATATTTCATAACACAAAATTAGAAGATATCATCGTTTCCGTTTAATGGGCTGGAGGTCAACTCTCCAACACACACACACATACACACACGCACGCACGCACGCACGCACGCACGCACACACACACACACACACACAACACGCACGCACGAACGCTCGCTTGCACGCACACACACACACACACACACACACACACACACGCACGCATGTACACACACACACACACACACACACACACACACACACACACACACACACTTACTGCAGTGGAAAAAGAGTGTCAGCAGGAATCCACCGATCAAGGACAGAACACTGCACAGAACACGGGGCCTGTGGTGAACGTTGGCCTTCATGGAGTTGGTCGATCTCTTGGCAAAGCGGCAGAGATGTCTGATTGTAAAAATACCCACACGAGTGTATGGGTCTCTCGGAACCAAGACGAGGAATATTCAATATTCGCCCTGCAGTCCGGACTGACGATCTAACAGCGAACGACAAGAAGAAGAAGATATTCAAAAATCAAATAGTCAATGATGCAAAACAAGGAAAACAGATCGGAAATGTGGGCATAGATCAACATGTTACATGGTAATAGCTTTGTTTTAAAATACGCCATGGTATTATCCTTTTTCTTAATACTTACATATCAAAGCAAGAAATCCTGTGCATTTAATAAGGAACATATTTACTTACAAATTCCATTACCATTGAGCAAAGTTGGCCAACGCATCTGTTATGTAAAACTCTGCACTTTTCTACGCAAAATACTGACGTTTTACAGCAAATTGACGTCACACAAAGAACACACAGATATCGAAGAACAAAGACATCCAAACCTGGTCTCGGGCAACAACTGTTGGGTTTTCGTCTCGCCTAGACTGACCCAGTTCCACAGGACCGTAGCCGTGGACCCGGTGGAGACACGTTACGCCCCAAAAAACACCCAGACGGTTGTTACGCCCGATTTTGTACCCAGGACATCGACGTGGCGTGTGGGTATGCTCATTTAAATTAGATTATCTCAGGCATCAAACTATAAACGCATAAACTACTAAATGCCTCTGCCATTTGGTATTAGGGGAAGGGCTCCTAACATGGATCGGCTCCTAATATGGACCACCTTCTGTTCTGACAAACTAACGGCGCTAGAGCGCTCAAAACAGTTTTATTCGCTGTATTCACCCTCTCTGGATAACTTGCACATGTCAAAACAGTTGCACAAACAGAAATCTCAAAACCGTTAGGCTTTTTCTCTCTTTTTTACATTTAGTCAAGTTTTGACTAACTTTTTTAACGTAGAGGGGGAATCGAGACGAGGGTCGTGGTGTATGTGCGTGCGTGCGTGCGTGCGTGTGTGTGTGTGTGTGTGTGTGTGTGTGTGTGTGTGTGTGTCTGTCTGTGTGTGTGTGTAGAGCGATTCAGACTAAACTACTGGACCGATCTTTATGAAATTTGACATGAGAGTTCCTGGGTATGATATCCCCATACGTTTTTTTCATTTTTTTGATAAATGTCTTTGATGACGTCATATCTGGCTTTTCGTGAAAGTTGAGGCGGCACTGTCACGCTCTCATTTTTCAACCAAATTGGTTGAAATTTTGGTCAAGTAATCTTCGACAAAGCCCGGACTTCGGTAATGCATTTCAGCTTGGTGGCTTAAAAATT
>NC_090245.1:111125080-111135080 GCF_037325665.1 Littorina saxatilis
CTGCGACTTTCATGCTCGACGTGATGTGTTGTGCTCCAAAAGACATTCTTGTGCTGTGCTCTGTGAGAGGTGTTTTCTTTGTGCTTAATATTATTTTGTTTGGACCTAGCTATTGATGTGTACATCGTTGTTAAACAGTTGTTTGGTCTATGTTTACCAGGGTTTGCTAGTGTGTGATAGGGTGCGTGTCCGTCTGAAGATGTTAGTTTCTTTGTTAGTCCTATGTTGACAACTCTTTGACAAGCGCTTAGAACTGTACCCACGGAATACGCGCTATATATAAGCTTCATTTTGATTGATTGATTGATGGTAAATCAGCAGTAGATAATTATGCGGGTGCTGTGTTCATTTGGAAATCTACCATCAACGTATCTGTCTTTTGCACTGCAGATACTAAGCAATAGGTACCTGCCATGTGGTCACTTTTTCCACTGCTGTCCTCAGTCATATACTTTTCATCAAGACTTGTCACCATGCCGAGTGGATTTAAATTCAGAAGTCGTCATGTGGCTGAGGCATTGTCACAAAGATGTGAGTAGCATATTTGTGAGGTACACGTCGTGTTTTTAACCTCCCTAAATGTTGTACAGGCGATGCGTAGCTGACCGGACTGGCGTTATTCACGTGTTTTGTGTGTTTCACGCAAAACTGGCTTTAGCTTGAGATGAGCTGTGTTTGAGATTTTCAACCGGGAAGGTTGTCGGCGCGTGTCAGATTTGTTCTGGGAACAAGTACTCTTTCAAGAGACGGGTCTCTTAAGGTAAATGATTTACTATGTTGTATATTATTGACGTTGGAATACATAGCTGGAGCGTAAAGGTTAGTGTATATAAAGTGCACCAAATCTTAGTGTGAAGCGTTGAGAGAATTCTTGATGTAATTGTATTAGGGTTTTTCATGGGGAATTTCTTGAACATAATTGCTACGCATTTATGTTATGCTTAAGACGGTCATGCTTTGTATGGGGAGTGTTATTCATAGATTAAGTATTAGTTTGGATATTGAATGTGGACGGAATGTGAACGTGGAATGAACGAGAATGTATGAGTGGTACATGAACGTTTGGAAGAAGAGATGGTTTTAGAGAATGTTGTATTAAGACTTGGTTAAATTCTTTAGGAGTTTCCATGAGGGATTTCCATGGCGTGTAAGGGAGGGTCCTTACACGGGAGAAGCGCGGGACGATGGTGGCGAGCAAGGGACCACATCGACGCAGATGACTAGACGAGTGGAGTCTTCATCGATACCGGTCGTAGCTGACGACGGTTGTTTCCGCTAAGGGCGGAAGGGTTTCTCGGGGAGAAACATGAAAGGTGTGTGTTGGCATCTTCAGTGAAAGGTGTGTGTTGGCATCTTCAGTGAAAGGTGTGTGTTGGCATCTTCAGTGAAAGGTGTGTGTGGGCATCTTCAGTGAAAGGTGTGTATTGGTATCTTCAGTGAAAGCTGTGTGTTGGCATCTGTGTGTGTTGGCATCTGAATTCATTATTCTACGAGGATTCAGCGAGACAAGGAAGTGAACTGGCGACATGCAGTGAGCCGTGATTCGAACTCGTGAGTGTCTGTCGGTACCTTCCTGTGTGCGTTAATCTATATTTGAGAAAGTATTGTTATAATATGTATTTACATACATTGAGTGAAAGCTGGAAGATTGTGCGAACTGTGTGTCGAAAAGTTGTTTCGTATTGATGTATTTAAAGTGAAGAAGTGTTTTTTTGGTTGAGGAAATAATGAGCCTGCATCCTCCCAAATTCTGTTTTTGAAGTGTTTGGTGTGAAAAGGGTAGAGACAGTGCAATAGGGCAGAACACGTACATTTAATTCACATGCAAACCACTTCGTGACAGGCATATCTGACATAGCGTCGATCTTGTTGTAGCTTATCCTCCTTTCTGAAACAAAAGGCAAAATACGATTAGTTGTGATGACTACAACCTACACAAATAAAAACAGTGTTTTGATACTGAATAGTCGGGTTATACAAGCTACTTTACCTATGCAGCATGCATGGGAATCCTACATTATGCGTAACATGTCAACTGACTGCAGCAGCCTGGTTCTTAAAACAATTCTGACGGTCAACACAGTCAACACACTATTCACAGTCCATTTTGAGGAGCAACTGAGGTACTCTCCAGTGGTGGATTTAGGAGGGGGCGGGGAAGGGGGCCCGGACCCCCCCTATAGGGAAAGAGAGAGAGATTCAGGGGGGGGGGGGGAGGGGGGTCATGCACCCGACCCACCCTGGCATTTTCGGGCGCTTTGCACCCTCAATTCAGGCGCTTCGCGCCTTCAAGTTCGTGAAAAGTTTGGGTGTGCCCCCCTTTCCTGGATCCACCCTTGCTATCTGATGGTCTTGGTTGAATGATAACGATCAACTCAGAAGGAAGAAATCAACAGAGGAAAAAATAAACCATTAACATTAACCGCTGAAAAATACAGAATCACATGTGCCATTATGTAGAACAAAATTCCACAGCAAGCTTTCTTTGGACGACTGTCGTTGTCTCAAAACTCGCATGCTACCTGCTGTCCAACAGAAGCTAATCTAACGTTGTGCTGCCTTGAAAAAAAATGCCAACAAAGCCAAGGAAGCTGTTGCAAGGTGAGTTTAGTTACCAAACGTTACGGACATTAACGAATCGTGATAAGCTTACTGCGTAAACAGCAAATAGTATAATCAAAGAGAAAAGTCTGGAATGAAACGCGATACAGATCTAGGTAGATCTAGCATTCACAAATTGTCTGTAGAAAGGCACCACATTTTACAGACAGAACCATGACAGAGCATGTTTTGAAACTGAGGCAAAATCTTAATAATTTTGACTTTGAGAACAGATTCCTCCCGTTTCCTTATATCTGCATGTTCAAGTAAATAGTAGACAGTTTTATACGGGCAGAGTAAACTTGAGACTCTACTGCAAGTCTTGAAATTCACATAAATCGAACCAAGAACAAAGACATCCAAACATTACAGGCAGTTTAGATCAACTAATTTCACTGGAGGTGACTGCCTAGCACTGTTTTTCATATCCGTGTCTGCTGAAATAGAAAGAAATTAAACAAAACGAATGATCAGTAAGCTTAATTATGTGACACGCTTTATGAGTGGGAGACACTAGATCTGTTTGTACTTACATTGTTACTGGGGACACGACTGCCAGATTGACACTGCGCTTTTGACAGCTGATCTTCCCTGCGCAGACACTGGAAACACGCTGTGCAGATCAAACTGTTGGAAATCTCCTTTGGCTTTGGTATCTTCTTTATCTATTTTTCTTGAGCTAAGAAATCGAATAATGTGAAATCGTCTTCCCCGAATCGGCGAATGCAGAGGTGAGAACTGGAAAGTGAGTCTAAACCACAATCCTTTACGCGACCTGACCTGGTCTTGACCCCTGACCTGGTCTACATACCACACACAACACAAACCAGTCACCTGCTTTTACCCGCCCAAAACCCCCCACCACCCGTTTTCTGTGGATACACTCTTTAACTACACACATGCCGACAAAATGTTGACCATTGCTTCAATACTTTGAAGATGTTGCTTGAAAAATAACCAGGTGAAATGAGCATTTCGGTGTTTAGTCAAATGTTAAAGTTTCTACCACAGACATACACACGCACGCACGCACGCACAGACAGACAAAGTTACGATCGCATAGGCTACACTTACGTGAGCAAAAAAACTGCACGTTTACGTACAAAGCCGAACTGCAATTTACCAAGGGAAATGAAAATAAGGGGCGAATGTTGACTGCCAGTGAAAAGCAGACAGAAGCTACGAGACAATGAGTAGATCTAAATAGACCAGTTTACGCTACGAGACAATGAGTAGATCTAAATAGACCAGTTTACGCTACGAGACAATGAGTAGATCTAAATAGACCAGTTTACGCTACGAGACAATGAGTAGATCTAAATAGACCAGTTTACGCTACGAGACAATGAGTAGATCTAAATAGACCAGTTTACGCTACGAGACAATGAGTAGATCTAAATAGACCAGTTTACGCTACGAGACAATGAGTAGATCTAAATAGACCAGTTTACGCTGCGCAACGTATCAAAACGCTCGATATCAACAATTGCCAGGCCAAACAGAATTTCCATGATGCATTAAATGACGTCAAAGCCTTTGACGTCATTTTCTTACGCGATCTTTATCCATAGACTTGGAAACTACGGAATTTCTACCCGGCCAAAGCGGCTTTGGATGGCGTTTGCTCAAAAAATGGGGGCGCCCATGTCACCCACCGTATTTTAGTTAGTATGTTGCCAATTTTTGGTGAACTTCCATTTCCAACTGTAGCCCCTGATCGGGAACAACGAATCCTTCTTTATCATGTATTATCGGCATGAACATTTCTCAATGCAGGAGTGGATTTTTACGTGTATTTTGATTCAAATGTGATGTCGCCACAGCGTCTGTCCGTCTCTCTCTCTCTCTCTCTCTCTCTCTCTCTCTCTCTCTCTCTCTCTCTCTCTCTCTCTCTCTCTTTCACATTCTCTCTCTCTCTCTCTCTTTCTCTCTCTCTCTCTTTCTCTCTCTCTCTCTTTCTCTCTCCAGACACATGCACAAACACACAGACACACAAACAGACACAGGTGGACACACACAGGTGGACACACACACACACACACACACACACACACACACACATACATACACCACACACACACACCAAACCATCACCCTCATCTCGATTTCTAGTCTGCTTGCAACGAGTCTAAACTTGGCACAATGTCAAGAAATCAAAATGCCACTTACTGCAGACGGGGCAGGCAGGTGGCTGGATTGCGCAGGGTTTAGTTCGTCTGCTAGTCCCCTGGCAGAACCAATCACCACGGCAGACGGGCTTTGGACTATTGCAATCACGTGATGATACCAGCATCACAGGTGTGGCCGGTGTACGGTTGCAGGACACTGGGCAATTCGACCACTCGGACCAGTGGCCCCAACCTCCCCGCACTGCACACACACACACACACACACACACACACACACACACACACACACACACACACACACACACACACACACACACACACACACACACACACACACACACACACACACACACACACTCCAGCTGACATTTTCATGCTTTTACTCTGAAAGTTGTCGAAAACAAATTCACATTTTGGCCATGTCTGCTGATTATCAATATACCTACAATTGTGTGAAATGTATTGACTTTTGCTCCCAAAAGAACTGAGAAAATACCAACGTAAAGTATTTACGAACATGACCCCACCGTCACACCATTATTTGACTAGGGTCAACCAAACTAGGGTCATGTTGGCAGAGTGTCACACCCTTGAAGTTTTCAAAGTTTCAAAGCAGTAGCTTCAAAAACGTCAGAGATAATGTTTAGTTATTATAAATCAATTATGACCCCATGTGACCCCAAAATTTGACGAAGGTCAACCTTACCCGGAACATTTCGTTAGATCATCAAACCCTTAACGTGTGCAAAGTTTCAAAGGTCTAGCTTGAAAAACGTCCGAAATAACATCAACATCATGTTTTTTGTCCACGGGCGGACGGACGGACGGACGGACGGACGGGCGGACGGACGGACGGGCGGACGGACGGACGGACGGGCGGACGGACGGACGGGCGGACGGACGGACGGACGGACGGACGGGCGGGCGGACGGACGGACTGACGGACGGACGAAAGGGCGGACGGACGGACGGACGGCCGTCCATACGGACTGACACGGATGGATATTCAGACTCACCTATTACTCAGGTGAGTCAAACATTGTATCAAAGTTTTCGAATGTGCCATGTCCTACCAAAGGTTACAAACCAGACAACATGAATCATGCTGTGTTCCTCTTGAGAATGTACCATGTCCTACCAAAGGTTACAAACCAGACAACATGAATCATGCTGTGTTCCTCTTGAGAATGTACCATGTCCTACCAAAGGTTACAAACCAGACAACATGAATCATGCTGTGTTCCTCTTGAGAATGTGCCATGTCCTACCACAGGTTACAAACCAGACAACATGAATCATGCTGTGTTCCTCTTGAGAAAGTGCCATGTCCTACCAAAGGTTACAAACCAGACAACATGAATCATGCTGTGTTCCTCTTGAGAAAGTGCCATGTCCTACCAAAGGTTACAAACCAGACAACATGAATCATGCTGTGTTCCTCTTGAGAACGTGCCATGTCCTACCAAAGGTTACAAACCAGACAACATGAATCATGCTGTGTTCCTCTTGAGAACGGTGTCCCTCGTGGCCCTGTTCACACTCTACACGCCGGCACTCTCTGACGTCATATCCATGCATGCGTGTGAGGACAATAGTATGCTGATGACACCCAGATAAAGGGTTGTGGTCCCCCCTCCCCCGCCCCCCCCCCCCCCCCCCCCCCGCCCCCCCTATCCTTCCTCCCCTATAATCTTCCGAAAGAGATTTTATAAGACTGAACATTGCATCAAAGATGAAACAAGAAGGGCAAAGCCCATACGACTCACATGCTTTGCACATTTTTCCTACCAAAATACATGTGACCTTGACCCAAGGTCAAGGTCATCCAAGGTCATGCAACACAAAGCTGTTAATTCAAGACATAGGAAGTACAATGGTGCTTATTGGCTCTTTCTATCATGAGATATGGTCACTTTTAGTGGTTCACTACCTTATTTTGGTCACATTTCATAAGGGTCAAAATGACCTTGACCTTGATCATATGTGACCAAATGTGTCTCATGATGAAAGCATAACATGTGCCCCACATAATTTTTAAGTTTGAAACAGTTATCTTCCATAGTTCAGGGTCAAGGTCACTTCAAAATATGTATACAATCCAACTTTGAAGAGCTCCTGTGACCTTGACCTTGAAGCAAGGTAAACCAAACTGGTATCAAAAGATGGGGCTTACTTTGCCCTATATATCATATATAGGTGAGGTATTGAATCTCAAAAACTTCAGAGAAAATGGGAAAAATGTGAAAAATAGCTGTTTTTTAGGCAGCATTTATGGCCCCTGCGACCTTGACCTTGAAGCAAGGTCAAGATGCTATGTATGTTTTTTGGGGCCTTGTCATCATACACCATCTTGCCAAATTTGGTACTGATAGACTGAATAGTGTCCAAGAAATATCCAACGTTAAAGTTTTCCGGACGGACGTCCGGACGGACGGACGTCCGGACGGACGGACGGACGGACGGACGGACGACTCGGGTGAGTACATAGACTCACTTTTGCTTCGCATGTGAGTAAAAAAAAACCGTGTTCGCTCTTGCGATCGACACCTGCATCAGTAGGAATAGTGTGGAGAAAAGCGACTACAGGAATAATTTGTCTTTTCTCCATATGCAATTTTCTTCTTAAAGTTCATAGAGTGAAGAATAAGAGAAGGCATAGAGAGCAGAATATATTATCTAAGTTAGCATTGAAACGGTGTGGAATTAAGATTCACACTCTAAAATCATATTTGTTCTTTTCCTTAGTAAATGGTTTGGAAATAGGTATGATCCAGTCCTTTCTCATTGTTCTCTCGCGGTAGAATTTAATTGGCTCTGACACCATGGCGCCGAACTGACTGGATTCAAGTTATGGAGGTCGGAGGGGCCAGTCTGTGAACCTTTTTCCCCCCTCTCCCAATGTAACCTTTCTGTATTGTCTTTTTAACCCCTCGGTCACTTCTCCTGTCATAACCCCCTACGCCTTTGTTTGTGCGCGAGGGCAGTCAGCGAGGGCAGTCAGCCAGGGCAGTCAGCGAGGGCAGTCAGCCAGGGCAGTCAGCGAGGGCAGTCAGCCAGGGCAGTCAGCGAGGGCATTGTTTTGCTACATCCACCTCTCCCTCCCTCCTCCCCAACCCCTTTTCCTTTTTGACCTAATTCTTTACTTCTATGTTGCTGTGCTTTTGTTAATAATACTTGTTACACACAGACGAACACACACACACACACACACACACACACACACACACACACACACACACACACACACACACACACACTCACACTCTCTCTCTCTCTCTCTCTCTCTCTCTCTCTCTCTCTCTCTCTCTTTTCTGTAGCTTTTTTATCAATCTTTCTTTTACCCATGTATTCAATATAAACGTGTATTCTGTATTTATGTGTTTAGTAGAATGTAGATTTTATGTTTATCATCTACATACGAGAAGCCTGTTGAGTATACACTGTGTTTGATTGTGGTTAACTTGTAACTGCATACGTTATTTTGGTGTGACATGACTATTTTGCGAGGTAATAGTCAGAGGTTTTGCACTCTGATCGCAGTGTTGATAACCAATGAGTGTTTGGTATGAAATGATGCGTCGAAGAATTTCAATTTTATTGATGTATTTCTTTATAACGGTTCTGATGTAGTTTTCTTAGTACAGGAGTTTTTGTGTATTTTTGAGGGATTTTAACTGAGCTGCTGTGGAGGCTGACAGCAGCCTCGAAACTCTCCCCCTCCCTCCCCATTTTTGTTTGTGGTCCCAGAGCGACGTTTTCATTGGTTCCTTAGCTGTGACGTCAGGGACAGTCATGGAAGGTATATATGTCACAGTGGAAATGAGAATCCAGTGAGATTCCGAATCGCACTAGTGGAGATTGGAATTCCAGTTTGCACTCATCTCCACATTATTTCCCCCAATTCCTATTTCCCCTAGTGCAAACTGGAATTCCCATCTCCACTGAAACTGGATTCCCGTTTGCACTAGGGCAAACTGGAATTCCAATCTTCACTAACAAATATCCAGTGGAGATGAGAATTCTAGTTTGCCCTAGTGCAAACTGGAATTCCAATCTCCACTAGTGCGATTCGGAATCTCACTGGATTCTCATTTCCACTGTGACATATATATAAGCTATTAGTTTTTGAGGTTCGGCGGTAGTCTGAGCAACCAACCTGACTTCGTGTCTAAAAGGTATACTGGACTCCCCACTTAGAGTTACAGCATTGCTCCTTTGGGAATGGTTGTGGGAGGGTCCCAACCTGAGTACCGAACGGTTGTGGGAGGGTCCCAACCTAGTATTGAAGTTGTCTTCCGGGGTCTGAGCAACCAACATGACTTTGTTGTCTAAATGGTATACCGGACTCCGCCCTGTGGACTGAACTAACAGGGTTAAAAACAAACGTTCCGCAGTCCCAGGTTGCCACACGGCGAGTAAAGTGGCGTCGCTTTACTCTTTTACTTTATTTTTATTCAGGCCCCGAATCCCTGCCCAAATTTTCAGCCATTTTAGGACATAGCATATTTTTTTTCAAGTCTCAAGTAGTGTATTTTTGCAAAGTGTACCTACGGGTCATGCCCAAATTTTCAGCCCTTTTAGGACTTAGAATATTTTTTTAAGAGTAGCAAAATTACCGGAATAGAGTGAACCAATGTACAGATATACTTTCTGAAAAGAATCTACGCCTTGTATTGAGTTGTTTTCATGATTTGTTTTGATTCAATACAATTTTGAACTTCACCCGCCTCTTCTTGAGTTTATATTCTGTGTGTCTGTTTGTCCTGTCGTGTGATTGCCAACCTGACAAAAGACCTTCAAACACGTATAACATCTAAGACACAGAAACAGACAGTTAGAGTTAATGTGAAGCTCGTCTCACTTTCGGGGTACAAATTGGTGTCAGAAATGTAAAGCTAAGACCGCTCGGCTTTACAATAGCATAGCACACGAAATACGCAAGGTAGCAAACAAAAACAATCTGTTCAGGGTAGATAATTGGTTTGAATTTCTTCTCGTATGTCAAAGTTGCAAAGTTTTGCCTATTGTGATTTTTGGTCGATTTTTCATTCGGCCCTTCCGTTTTTGTCTGGTCGATTTTGAGGGTACCCTTACTTGAGCGGCGGTCACGTGATCCTCGTAAAAGAAATATTTAATCAAAAAGGTGATCTTGAAGGTTAAGTGAACGGCCTTTACTGGCATATACAGTTCTAATGAAATGACACAGGGACTTATGTTTTAATTTGGGTTTAAAATCTGTTGAAATAATTGTTTGGCCCAGTTTAGATCCT